>NC_139610.1:51315444-51586644 GCF_964270895.1 Podarcis filfolensis | reverse complement strand
AACCACTGAGCCTCTTGGGCTTGCTGACCAGAAGGTCGGCGGTTCAAATCCCCACGATGGGCTGAACTCCTGTTGCTCTGTCCCAGCTCCTGCCAACCTAGCAGTTCGAAAGCACACACACAAAAAAGTGTAAGTAGAGAAATAGGTACCACTCTGGCGGAAAGGTAAACGGCATTTACGTGCGCTGCTCTGGTTTTGGTGTTTCATTGCACCAGAAGCAGCTTAGTCATGCTGGTCACATGACCCGGAAAAACTGCCTGCGGACAAATGCCGACTGCCTCGGCCTGTAAAGTGAGATGAGCGCTGCAACCCCAGAGTCGTCTGCGACTGGACTTAACCGTCAGGGGTCCTTTACCTTTACCTTTTAATTTATATAGAGTGTGTACTGGCTGTTTGGAAGGAAGCCAGGCCCTGTTGCTCCTGGTGAGCAAGAACAGTTATCACTCTTGCTTCTGACTTCGGGGGCAAAAGAAATAATTCTTTTGTCAGTGATACAAAAGGATGCAAGTTATGAAAGGCAATAACAGACAATACTTCCTGGACAGCTCCCTTCTCACAAGGCAGCTGCAAAGGTGGCTTTTAGATTCCTTGAAAATACTTTGGAATGAAGGTTGAAGCTTCCTGGTCTGTTTACAAAGGTATTGGCTAATATTAATATTAGAAGTCTCAACTGTAACATAGGAGTTTGTGGTGGTGCTCTGATTTCTTTGCTGCCTACTTGCAAAGGAGGTGGACCTGCTAGTGGTGCTGCTTCTGAGGAGGAGGAGGGAGGAGGGAGGAGGAGGAGGAGGAGGAGGGAAAAGAAGAAAGAATAGTCGGAAGAATCTAAGCTGACCTTTTGCACTCTTAATAAAAATACAAGCATGTAAAATGGGGACCAGAAGAAAGTTTCCCAATCACAGTGCAGGTATTGTAGGTAAGTGGCTCCTTTCAGTAAAGAGATTCTCATCTCATCCCTTCGCATGTGTGCGCACAAAGGCATTTATCATTGTGTATATAAATATGCAAGACTTTTGATGTGCATGGATGATAAACAGGTTGATAGTGCAGTCCTGTGTTTATTTGAAACTCTGTTCAAGGAGGCTAAGGAGCAAGTGCCTTTACAATTGCAGTCTGAGAATGTGTGAACCACTAGATGGCATGCATAAATGGCATACATTACATAACTAAATTCGGTCCCAGCTCTTGGCCACCTAGCAGTTTGAAAGCACGTCAAAAGTGCAAGTACTGCTCTGGCGGTAAGGTAAATGGCATTTCCATGTGCTGCTCTGGTTCACCAGAAGCGGCTTAGTCATACTGGCCACATGATCTGGAAGCTGTTTGCAGACAAACGCTGGCTCCCTTGGCCCATAGAGCAAGATGAGTGCGCAACCCCAGAGTCGTCCGTGACTGGACCTAACGGTCAGGGTTCCCTTTACCTTTACCTTTACATAACTAAACGTGTCAGGATTGGATTGCAAACATGTTCCTTCTTGGGGAGTGCAACCCCATCCAGGGCACCCCTGCCTTGTACCCTTCGAAATTTCAAAGGGTTCTGTTAAGTTATTATTGATAATTAATTTGGCACTTTGTTGTGAGTAAATTGCTTTTATTCCTTCAAGGAATGTGCCCTCTATCCCTGTCTTTTCCAAACATTTTATAAGAAAACGCCAGGATACATTGTCAAAAGCCTTTTCGGCGTCAATGAACATTAAAGCTGCGGGGATTTCATTTTTGCATTCTAAGTATTCAATGATGTTTATTGTATGTCTTATGTTGTCTTTTATTTGCCTATTAGGAAAAAAACTAGCCTGATCGGTATGGATGAGGTTAACTAGACACTTTTTAAGTCGGGTCGCCATTACGTCTGCGAAGATCTTGTAGTCATTGTTCAGTAATGAAATTGGTCTGTAGTTCTTAATGATCTGTCTGTCCGAATCAGGTTTCGGTATCAACGTAATGTATGCTTCTTTCCAGGATGCTGGTGTTCTTCCTCCTCCTAAAATCTCATTCATTACTTCACATAGCACCGGTGTTATAAGTTCTTCTAGGACTTTATAATACTTGGCCGATAGACCATCTGGGCCTGGGGCTTTCCCCAGTTTCATCCTCTTTATCGCCTCTTGAATTTCCTCTACTTTTATGGGTTTGTTTAACAGACTTCTTTCCTCTTCCGATATGTTGTTAATTCTGTTTTCTTCTAGATATTTTTCTATTTCTATGGCATCTTCTTCTTCTCCTCTTTTATATAGGTTTTCATAGAATTTGAGGAAGCTCTTTTTTATTTCATTAGGGTCCTCCAAGATTTGTTCTTCTACTTTTATTTTATTAATAACGTTTTGTTTTTTCCTTTTTCTCAGTTGCCATGCCAGAAACTTTCCAGTTTTATTTGCCGATTCGAAATTTTTTTGTCTCATTAACTTAATTCCCCATTCTACCTCTTGATTTATTAATGTTGAGTATTGTGCTTGTAATATCTTGTACAGTTGCTTGTTCCCTTCATCACTCGGTTTTTCTATCAGATTCTTTTCACATTCTCTCAATTGTGTAATTAACTCTTCTTCTTTTTTCTCTCTCACCTTTCTTCTTTGACTATTTTGTTGTATCAAAAAACCTCTTAGCACTGCCTTACTGGCATCCCAAAATATGTCCATGTTTGTCTCCTTATTGATATTTAAATCAAAGTAGTCTTTTAAGGTGGTTTTAGCCTTTTCAATCACTTCTTCTTTTTCAAATAAATAGTCATTCATTCTCCATCTGTACATACCCTGAGTTTTCCAATTTAAAAGTAATATTATTGGGTTGTGATCAGATAGTGTTCTAGGAAGTATCTTACATTTCGACACTCTTATTGTTAATTTTCTTGATACCCATATCTGATCCAGCCTGCTCCAACTCTGATGCGGCTCTGAGAAGTGAGTGAATTGTTTTGTCATGGGGTTTTTATATCTCCATATATCTATTAAGTCTAAATTTTCCTCGAGGTCATTAAACGATCTCGGAAGTTTCCCTTGATTTAGATTCTTCCTCTTTGAGCTTCTGTCTAGTTCTGGTTTCGGCACTCCATTTAGATCTCCAAGTAGGACCAGTTTATTATTCTCTAGATTTAATAAGACTTGTTCCAATTTTTTGAAAAACTCCAACTTATTTGTATTTGGCGCATAGACTGTCACCACGTTGAGTTTTTCTCCCTGAAAATTGATTTGCACTCCTAAGATTCTTCCTTCCTCGTCCTTACATATCAATTTAGGTTCTAATTTCTCTTTCACATAAATTGCTACCCCTCTTTTTTTCTTGGAATCTGAGTTAATGAATTCTATTCCCAACTTTTTATTTATTAAAATATGTTTGTGTTTTTTCGCAACATGTGTTTCTTGGCAACAGATCACATCAACATTTTTTTTCTTTATAATTTTCTCAAATTTATTTCTCTTGGACTTTTCATTAAAGCCATTCACATTCCACGACAGAAACTTAAGGGTCATTTCAGCTAACAACCCTCTATCCTAATTTCTGATTTAAATTCTGGTGCTTCTGTTTCCAATAGTCTCTACCTCTTCCCCCTCCTTTTCCTCCCCCGATCCTGCACCCTCCGCCTCCTCCTCTGTCTCCCCTCCCCTCCCCTCCAATCCCTCGGCCTCTCTCCCTCCTCTCCCTCCTCTTTCCCCCACTCTCCCCTCTCCTCTTCCAAATCTTTCTTCTTCCCTACCCAGTTCCTTTTCGTATCTTCTCAAAAACTTTCCGGCTTCTTGTGTGTCTATCAGTTTGAACTTTTTATTCTTATAAAAAAAGGAAATCCCTTCTGGGAATTCCCATTTGTACTGTATTGTATTTCTCTTCAGGACATTTGTTAAAGGCCTGTATCCTTCCCTCTTGCGCAGAATCCTAATTGGAATTTCTTTATAGATAATGATTGGACAACCTCCAATGATTAACTTTCTTTTATAGCTTGTTCTTAATATAGTATTCTTCATTTCCATTGAATTAAATATTACTAAACAGTCACCAGGGATTTTTTTTTATTTGATTTGTTGTGATTTTCCTCTTATTCTAAACACACTTTCTATCGTGTATGCTACTTGTTCTTCTTTTATTTCCAACCATTTTGCAAGTTCTTTAACCATTTTTTCTCTTATATCTTCATTTACTTCTTCTGCAACTCCTCGGAATTTTAAATTAAGTTGTTTCTGACGCATTTCTGTCATGGCTAAATTGTCCCATAATTGGTTTTGCATTTTATTTAAATCTTTTACTTCTTCCTTTAATTTTTCTGTTTCTTTTTTTGGTCTCTCAGATCTTTTTGAGTTTTTTTATTGGTTTCTTCAATTATTTTTGACTTGGCTGTCAAGTCTGGTACCTTTCT
Source organism: Podarcis filfolensis (assembly GCF_964270895.1). Lineage (NCBI taxonomy): Eukaryota > Metazoa > Chordata > Lepidosauria > Squamata > Lacertidae > Podarcis > Podarcis filfolensis. The sequence continues at coordinate 51,582,302 of NC_139610.1, read as the reverse complement.
AGAGAGTTCTCCTACAGCACTTTCTATTTTCTTATTTATCTGTTCCTGTATTTCTCCTAATTTGTTTTCCATATGCAATTCATTTTGCTTGAATTCCTCTTTAATCTTTAGCCATAAAATGTCTAAATCTCTAATTTCCTCTTGTCGGGATACCTTTCTCTCTCCTGGTGTCCCTCCTACTTTTTTCCCATTTTTCCCCGACATTTTATGGGTTAATTCTCAGTGGCTGGCTTTACTTTTTTCTCTCTCCCCTAGGGGGCTCACAATCTTTCCTTTACCCTTTCAGTAATTTCAGTATCTTTATTTATATATTCCTATATTATTTTCTTATATCACTTTGCCACTCTTATTGACATATCCTCTTTAATTACCATCCAACCTATATTCCCCAAAGGAAAAGAGAGATCTTTCAATGGCTTATTCAGAGTTATCCAATCCCATTAGCTTTACCAATAGTCTTTTGTTATCATATATTTAAATTGTGTTAATATGTTAGTATAGCTGTTTCAACAACAAAGAAAGAGAAAGACAGAACGGAGGGCAAAAATCAAAAATAGTCTCTTTTTACAGTCTAGAAAAGATTGTTCAGTTTCTGTACTCTTCAGCCACTTGTCGGCCTAATCCGTTTCACAGAAAATACGTCAGACTTTCATTGTTTTCTATTACCTCGAGATTTGAATTTATTAGTTCACTTTATGGTCCTAGAAAGGATGTAGATATTTCAGGGAGTTCTCAGTGAATTATATCAAATAGTCTCCAACTTTTCAGAATCTGAAGTTATTCAACATGTCATTTACTTAAAAAGACGTCTTAAAAAGCCGCTTCATATTAAATACCATTGAAGATAAGAGTGTGCCCTGCAGGCTCTTAATATGCAATAATATTGCCTATAATTTGTTTCTCAATGATAACAGGCTCTATGATCTCCCAAAGCTATGGGAGTGTTATAACTATGTCGTAACACCGAAATGAATGCACTTTTCATCATATGAAAATCCTATGCATGTTGTAGAGCAGTGGTTCCCAATTAGCTAAGTACTGTAGACCCCCTGTTTTTCAAAAGCCAAGCCATGGAGCCCCTCGTTTTGAAAATTTCGATATCTCTGTGGTAGTTTTTGTTATGGGAATGGTGCCATGGACCCCTTGGGGGTCCGCAGACCACCAATTGGGAACCACCATTGTAGATTTTGCCTCCTCTATTTTCCCTCTGTAGATGGGAAGGTGAATACGTCACACATATTGTCTTAAACAAGGCATGAATGTTAAACGTTGAATGGCTGATTACAAGAATAGGTACAATACACATTAGCCAAGAGACTGCATTAGTTCAGTGTGCTTAAGGTCACTTTCATGTTTCCCGGGCATTTGACTCCCTGCCCTGCAATGCAAATCACTTTCTGGAAGGGTCGATTTGAAGGCACCTACATGAGGTGACAATCTGCTGGTTAAAGACAAAAAATTAAATTTTCACTGTGTAGGCTCAACATTGTGGGGGCATGCAACGTAGCTTTTTGGAGTACAGCCAGAGTATATTCTTTTGATTCATCCCATATGTATTGCATACTACTGCCAGATATAAGTGAGGTTCAGTAAGACTTCCCAGCTGGTGTGCCAGTGCCAGTCAACATTTAAACGATCAAATAATATAGGTCTCAAAAATAAATATAAATTGCACACATGCTTTTCTCTTCTCCCCTTTGCCTTTTGTGTGGACCCTTAAGATGCTCAGACAATGGACAATAGAAGCAGAAACTGTAGCTTATGTTCAAGAGCTTACAAAGACCAGGATTATTAAGCCTGGAAAAGAGATGCAGAGTGACCTCATTGAGGTGTTTATAAAGGGCACAGTGAAAGCTGAGCTGCGTCTCCATTTTCTTTGTTGCATAATAGAGGAAAGGAGGCACCTTTTGATGGGCACAAAAAGGGAAGAAGGCTCGAAGGACGGAAAAGAAATGCTTCCTTACACAGCATGTGGTTAATAAGACAGCTCACTTAAGACATAATAGCAGAGAGGATTGTACAGGGAACACACACCACACAAGTCAGATTTTAGCCACAAGCCCATTGCAGTGCCATAACATCCTACACTTGGGGAGAAGGAGAAGCATCCTTCCATTGCGCTCCTTGAGGCTGCTATTTTCAGTGTTAATGCATAGCTTTCATGTGGGGATGGTTTTGAACAAACAGCCCTCCAACTGGAAAACTATCCTTACAGAACAACTTTGTTAGCTCAGTCCAGCTTCTTTGGGCTGCCATCCCAAGGGGCAGCAGGAGGAAGAACCCGCCTGATCCTACTCACTGCCAGGCTTGCAGCAGCAGGACAAAACTGAAATTAGAGCAATGTTCTTCTGCTCCTTCCCAGTCTTCTTAGGAACATAGGAAGCTGCCATATATTGAGTGCTGGAGGAGACTCTTGAGAGTCCCATGGACTGCAAGAAGATCAAACCTATCCATTCTTAAGGAAATCAGCCCTGAGTGCTCACTGGAAGGACAGATCCTGAAGCTGAGGCTCCAATACTTTGGCCACCTCATGAGAAGAGAAGACTCCCTGGAAAAGACCCTGATGTTGGGAAAGATGGAGGGCACAAGGAGAAGGGGACGACAGAGGACAAGATGGTTGGATAGTGTCTTCGAAGCTACAAACATGAGTCTGACTAAACTGCGGGAGGCAGTGGAGGACAGAAGTGCCTGGCGTGCTCTGGTCCATGGGGTCACGAAGAGTCGGACACGACTAAACGACTAAACAACAACAACTTCTGCTCCTTCCCAGTCTTCTTAGGAACATAGGAAGCTGCCATATATTGAGTCAGACTATTGGTCCATGCAGTTCAGTACTGTCTGCAATGACTGGCAGCAGTGCTCAAGGGTTTCAGACAGGAGTCTCTTCCAGCCCTACCTGGAGATTGAGCACGGGACCTTCTCCATGCAAAGCCACTTCTCTGTCACTGAGCCAGCCCCCCTTCTCGCTCCATGTTGGGAGTGAAAATACATATGTCAGACACAGGCCTAATATATACTTTCCCCCATGTTAAAGGGATGTTAGGAAACTGGCATGTTTGGGTCTATAGACTTCAACCAATCTACCCTCAGCACTTTATAACCCATTTTGATCCCAGAGCTCTGATGTCAGGGGTAAGGTCTCCCTCTTTGAAGGTGGGCTTCTCTTTGCCTTCAGAGAGGGAGATCCAAAACATTCTATCCTTCCAGGGACCATAAGGTTGAAGGCCCGGTTCAGTCTCAGCTGAGACCGCCACAGGGCTGAGAGAGATTCAATACACCATAGTTTTCAGAATATGGAATTTTTGTTTCAGCCTGTGCATTCATTTCTGTTTCCTTCTAGCATTCACATAGGAAAAAGATCTTGTGAATTTCAAGGAGCCCGCAATAAGTAAAACATTGTTTAACCGAGATAACAGTAGGAAAACTCTGGCCAGATCCTTTCAAATAAACATTCATTATTGGTTTTAGCAGGTAAAGTACTGGCAGACTGATAAAGCAGCCATTAATGAAAATGCCACAGGCAAATGAAACCATTTTTATCAACTGTCAGGCAAAGGTTGCTTCTTGTATGTGCAAAATAATTTGGACACTTTAAGCAATGTTTCCCCTCCAAAAAAAGAACAAAATAGAAATCTCCTTATGCTTATAAACAATGGCTTCGATCCAGACTTAGACATGTTTATTGTGGACCCATTGAAGGCTAATTTCAGTCCTAATGATTTTGGCGGGTCTTCTCTAAGCATAACTTAAGTTGGATCCAATCCTGGAGGATTATGTTAAATGTTTGGAAATATTTACTTCCAGCTGGGTCATCGTCTAAGTGTGCAGGTGCAAAGAGGAATTAACACCACAATGCTCTGAGTTACAGTTGTTATTTCCTGGCGGTGATTTATTTAAGCGAGAGTATTTTTCATTCAGCACACCAATATGGGTCACAACCTGCAAGCGGCAGGTAAAACCAATTACAGATAGGTAGCCGTGTTGGTCTGCCATAGTCAAAACAAAAAAATTTTTTTTCCTTCCAGTAGCACCTTAAAGACCAACTAAGTTAGTTCTTGGTATGAGCTTTCGTGTGCATCTGAAGAATATGTGCATCTGAAGAAGTGTGCATGCACATGAAAGCTCATACCAAGAACTAACTTAGTTGGTCTTTAAGGTGCTACTGGAAGGTAAAACCAAGTCTTACATTACCTCTTTCATGCAGCTTCATGATGCATAATTAGGGCTGTGTGCATGTTGCCTCTTGAAATTCTCCTTATTTGTGGTCAAAGAAACGGGGGGCCATTTCACCAAATTTCTTCTTGGGGGAGGCAGAATTCTTATATTTCTCAGGGATGTGCCCCAGCACAGCTCCTCTCCTCTGGTATTTCTGTGCTTCCACAATGCCCCAGGACCTAGCATCATTTCAGGGTTCTGTGGAGGGAAAATGGTGGCCACCCAAAGGAAAAGAAAAGTGCACCAGTACCTGCTTTTTCTAGAAGGGAGAGAAAAGAAAATTTCAGGATTTGTCTCAGAAAAATGTTTTCTGGGAAGTTTTGGCTCAGCTCTACTCAGAATGCTCCACGGAGAGATATTTTCTAATATCTGAGCATATATAGTGCATTTTATGACTTATGCTTACGTCAGAATGAATCCACTGTTTCCGATGTGGTTTAAGATACATTGGGCTCACAATGCAGTGCAAACACTGATCCTAGTTCAACTGGAAATAGTTCTTCCTTGGGGTTATTGTTATTCAGTTTTTGGTTTCATGCTGGCCTGCATTTGCCCACGTAGTATATTACAATTAAACTTTATCTCCATTACAGAAGTCTGGATTGCCCGCACCAGATAGTCCTGCCCACAGATTCAACCTGAAAAAAACCCCAGTAATCTTATTAACCACCACAGTGAAACCTGAAATGGACAGAATTATCTCTACCACAAAAGCAATTTGATACTTATCCTCCAGTATTATTATCTCCTCACACTGTTTCATATTTATTACAGATTTTACTTTTACTAAAAGATCTGGGGTCATTGCACGGACAGGCGGAGTCCCCCCAACCCCAGGCAACCCCCGAGCGGAGTAATGACTCAAGACAACATGCTATGGGATTAAAATTGGCCACAGCTTTATTAAGTTTTAGATGTGGGGAAACCTTGGCTCAGGCATTGGGCATTTATCCTTCCCAGTCCCCAGCTGGGGGGTTATCCAGAATGTGTGGGGTTGGACTGGCTCTGGAGAACATATGTTCAAGCAGATAGCCCGTCCCCTGTTTCGCCGCCATTAGAGGGGTAAGCAATGACAACCTCTCAGCTTATGGCCAATACCTCCCCTCAAGACCCCTTTAATGGGGAACCCTGGTATCACCGCCTCAAGGGGGGCATGGGTCACCACTTCACGCCCCTCCCCCCCATTTAGGAAGATAGACTAAAGGATTATGCCCAAGGCCTGAAACCGCCAAAGTTGTGACGTTTTGCTACGGGAAAGGCAAAACCTGCCAGTGCAGGAAAGTTCCTTTCCGGCCCTTCAACAGCGACCCTGACGTAGCAGCACCTGTGAACCTGTGAAGAAGGGTAAAGGTAAAGGGACCCCTGACCATTAGGTCCAGTTGTGACCGACTCTGTGGTTGCGGTGCTCATCTCGCTTTATTGGCCAAGGGAGCCAGTGTACAGCTTCCGGGTCATGAAGAAGAGGTTAACCTGCAAAAGAAGACTTAACTGAGGGAGGGGAGGGAGGGAGAAGCTCTGGAGCCAACTGCTGTTTCTCAGGTAATATTCACCTTCTGTTGTGTGGGCAGGGTGGTCCCTCCCTTTACCTGGCCAATCCCCTGGCAATGCCTCCCCAGGAGGGATTGGGCGATTGGCTGAGGTAGGCAGAGACCTCCAGGTATCCAGCCTGGGGAGGATGAAGCCAGCCTGAACTACTAGGAGTCGCACTGGGATCCGGGGGGGGGGGGCTGTTTTTGTGCCCCCCCCGTGAACTGCCTTGAGATCTATGGATGAAGGGCAGTATACAAGTAGTAGCAGTAGTAGCAGCAGCAGCACTAGTAGTACAAAGCTATTTAAAAATATAAATCCAGATATAATTTATTTCAAAAATTATGCTATGAAGCCTCATGAGTACCAATAGGCTTGCCACATGTCAGGAAAATTCCTGGAATGCCCTGGTTTCCGGGTGTAAAAATAGCATGGGGGGGGGGAGGAATTTTTGCCAAATTGGCAAAATGTAAAGGAAAATTTGGATGTATGGCAACGGTGGAACAGCTCCAAAAGCTTAAAAACCACTATTTTGGGGGGGAGGTTTCCCCAAAAAAGCTCAACAATGTTGGTGGTTTCCTAAAAAGAAAAGAAGAAAAAAGCTCATCAATTTTGGGGGTGTAATGAATTTTACTTTTTGAAATATGGCAATCCTAGTACCAACAATAATTTTCTGAATTTATTACCTGTCTGTCCCACCTTTCCTTCAAGGAGCTCAAAGCAATGTGCATTACCCCCTCTATTTTATCCTTGAAGCAACCCACAGGGATAGATAAGGCTGAATGATGGAGACTGGCCTAATGTCAGCCAGTGAGTTTCATGACTCAATGGGGAGTTTAAGGTGTTTCCACAGTGACTGTGTTACAAAGGTGTCTTGTTTGTGTGTGTACACATGCCAATTATGTGGCTAAAACAAGTAAGAGTGTGCTTCTGTACCTAATTAGGTTAGTGGGAGTTTTCTAAAGTGGTTTCAACAAAATGGCTTCCTATGAGCAATTTTTCCGGTGCACAGGGTGATTCTCCTGTTGTTTCTCTACTCAGTGTTTCAAAATATGTGCAAGGCAGCAGTCATAAAATGGATGCACATCTTTTCCTTTCCTTATAATGTAAAGGTAAAGGTAAAGGGATCCCTGACGGTTAGGTCCAGTCGCCGACGACTCTGGGGTTGCGGCGCACATCTCGCTTTACTGGCCAAGGGAGCCGTCGTACAGCTTCCGGGTCATGAGGTTTAGACCACAGCGCCACCCGCGTCTACCTCAGAAGTGCTCTCGCATCTCCCAGGGCTAGTCCAACTGCACAAGCCATCCAAGATGTTGTAAGGCATATGCATGACGGGGTGAGCTCCCGCTGCTCTGTCCCAGCTTCTGCCAATCTAGCAGTTCAAAAGCACACTAGTGAAAGTAGATAAATAGGTACCTCTGCGGCGGGAAGGTGAACAGTGTTTCCATGTACTGTGGCTTCTGTCACTGTCCTCTGTGCTCCAGAAGCGGTTTAGTCATGCTGGCCACATGACCTGGAAAGCTGTCTGAGGAGAAACGCTGGCTCCCTTGGCCTGAAATGCAAGATGAGAGCCGCACCCCATAGTTGCCTTTGACTGGGCATAACCGTCCAGGGGTCCTTTACCTTACCTTAACTAATGCTATCGAAGATAAAACACCTCATGCTCTCTTGCCATTTTGTACAGGGTTTCGGAGTGCAATTCTTGAGTTAACATGAGGCAGGGCTTTTTTTCAGCTGGAACTCAGTTTGGGCACCTCTCAGGTGGGTGCCATTGCCATTATAAGAGAACAAGATAGGTGTTCATGGTGAGTTCCGGCACCTCTTGTTCTGTAAAAATAGCACTGCAATGATCTGAGAATTACACCCCATATCCTATATCAGTCTTGGAAGAATTACACTGGTACCCAATTTGCTTCTGGGTCCAGTTCAAGATCTTGACTTTGACATCTAAAGCCCCAAATGACCCAGGTCACAAATAGCCAAAAGAACTCTCCTCCCATTCAGGCCAGCTGGGAAGTTAAGATAAGCAGGGGAAGACTTGCTAGTAATTCTGCCAACTTCAGAAGTCCATAGGATGGCACTATGTGGTAGGGCCTTCTTTGTGGTGGTCCCCAGACAGAAACAAATGAGTTATTTTACAGTGTGGGCTATATATGTTGCTGTTGTTAACTTTGCTGTCTGGTCTTTGACCGCAATAAAAATTGATTTGATTTGATACATAAAAATCAATTAACTTAAGTGTGTGATGCTCATGGTTTACTCTGAGTATGATTTAATCTGATACAATCCATACTTATTAAATATATGGACTTACTTTCCAAGAGCGTTATAATCAATGCCTTTTTTTTCTAAAAAAATATGTTTAGGGGTACTCTCATTTTGGCTCAACAAAATCACCATTTTATAGTTCAAATTGGGAAAAATAAATACAGTAAATGGACAAAAGTACAAAGATTCACAAAATGTTTAGGGGTATACGTCCCCCTGCGTCCCCCAAGAAAAAAGCACTGGTTATAATGTAATGAAACCAAGGCACTTTTTTCCTTCTTTCAAATGATATATTGACATTGTGTTCGTCTTTTAAAATATTTCTTAGCCTTTGGTGACATCTAGTGGTGGAAATAATTCAGTTTTCTTTGGATTATATCCAACTGTGAAGAGCATCTAACTGCAAGCAGCATCTCAGGAGCCAAATAGCAGCCAGGGTGGGAGTAGTTTTTAGCAGAAAACTAAGATAAGGATATGCAGATATTGTCCTTTACTCTGGTTCAGTGCATTGTCACAACTGTTCTTTAAAATTACCCACAATCCACCTGTTCCCAAAATTACCCACAACCCACTAGTCTCTTCTGAAATACTGTGTTTTGATGCAGTTTCCTCAAATTTTCACTCTAGCCACATCTGCACTATCTATTTAAAGCAGTAGCAAAGCAACGTAAGCCATCATGGCTCCCCCAAAAGAATCCTGGGAACTACCGGTAGTTTATTCAGGGTGCTGCTAGCTTTTAGGAAACCCTATTCCCCTCAAATAACTAATTTCCAGAGTGTTTTAACAGTCATTTCCTTTTTTTCCAGGGAACTCTGGAAATATTGTCTCTGTGAGGGAGACAATTCTCTGTGCGGTAGACAATGTATGTATTTCCCCCACCTGCAATCCCATAGCCTCCACAGATGAAAATAGGGACATCTCTCCCCCCCGGTTATACCAACAGGACATAGCACACATGTCCTCCATCCTCCTGAGAAAACCCCTTGAGCCATCCGCCCACCTGTCAAAATGACCTGCAGATGGTGGAGGTGGTTGGAATCTGGCCCGTAAGTCAGAAAAGGTTTTCTTCTGCAGTATAGTGTATGGGGAACAGCACTGCCAGTAAAGGTGCAGGTTGTGTACTTTTCAGCCAATGAGGAATTAACTGCAGAAGCAATAACAACATACATTCATAAGGACAAAAGGCAGAAACTGGTGTGGGAAATAACCCAATTAATATTAATCCACTGCTCACAGATCCTCCAAGTGTTCCTACTTTCCAGGGACAGTCCCAGATTTGCAGGAGCCTTCCTGGTTTCTTTCTTTCTTTCTTTCTAATTATTATTATTATTATTATTATTATTATTATTATTATTATTAAGTAAATTTTATCAACATATAAAACACATACATATACATTTGCACAATTACACAATACACGTACATAACACACTACCTTATATTCATAACATAAAACATACCTACATTACTGTATATAATACCTACCTATACTGTACATATCAACATACCTACACACCTACCCCACATGGACACCGACCAAGTGACTTGACTTCTTGTACTTGTTACGCTACGTTCTTGTTACACTACTTTATTTTTCCAACTAGCTTAAACACATTTCATTACTTCTTTAATCTCTTCTTCTATCTTAACTTTACTCTCCTTTCACTCTAATCATTTTCTGGATTCACTCAATATCTGCCAGAAATTCTACTTTTTCCACATAAATTTCGATATATACCTTAAAGATAGCCCACTCTTTATTCACTTTTTGTACCATCCTGGTTTCTGATTTGATCCTGGAATGTCCTGCTTTTCCTTAGGACGTCTCTATTTTCATCAGGTAAATGTTGGAGGGCATAGAGTTAGGCAACTCCCCCAAGCCAAGGAGATAAGTAACTGTGCAACCTTTAGAAACATCTGAAGGCAGCCCTGTATAGGGAAGCTTTTTAAAAAAATGTTTGATGTTTTATTGAGTTCTTGTATCTGTTGGAAGCTGCCCAGAGTGCCTGGGGCAACCCAGTCAGATGGGTGGAATAGTAATAATAATAATAATAATAATAATAATAATAATAATAATGGAATAGGACATCCCTACTTTCATCAGAGAAATGTTGGAGGGTAGGTGCTCATTCAAATACATTTCAAGGACTTTTGACATTGGCATGTGGTGTGCAGTAAGTATATATGATCTCATCCAAATGGTAATATTCCAGCAACTGATCACTCTGAGGTCCTTTCTTGGAGCTTTGGCTAGGATGTCAGCTTCCAAGGAATGGCAGGGAGTCAGAGTCTTTACACTCAGATTTTAAACTTCTTTATCTCAAGCCTGTGGGATACTTGCAGATGCCACACATCCATACACTTGATCAAAGTCTGAAAGCGTTTGCCTCTCTTGACAAGTAGCAGCTAAGAGGGGGTTTTTAGCAGTCAAGGCAGCTTACAGGCACCTTCTAAGAAAGCGATGGTAAAGCAGTGGCCCTCTAAATGTTGTTGGACTCTGATTCCTTTAAGCCCCAGGCCCATGATGCCAACAACATCTGGAGAGCCATGGGTTCTCCACCTGTGATCTAAGACAACAAACAACAACAGTTTTGAAACACATAATTTAAACAAATAACCATAAAATATATACGTACAATGGTACCTTGACCAAAGTCCAGTCTATTATAAGTCCATCTTGGACTTAGTCCAATTGCAACCTGGAAATGAGTGCTCTGGGTTAAGTCATTTTTTGATATAAGTCAGGCCCGGCTGCTGTTTTAGGGGTCGCTTTTCATCGTCTGGTTCCTGCTGAGTGTGTTTCGTTTGTTAATTGAGTCCCTTGCTGCTAATCAGAGGCTTCCTGTTGAGACTGCCAGCTGTTGAGTCCTGAGAACCCACACAACACAGAGGTAATATTTGGAGGTTTTGTTTTTGCTTTTTTTGCGTTTTGGTTTGTGTGGCTTTTTCAGTTTTTTGGCTGTGACTTTGTTTTATGGGACTGACCTGTGACTGTGGCTTGCGGCTTCGTTTTTGTGACTTGTTTTTGTGACTGTGTGGAACCCAGTTCAGCTACTGGTTGATTGTGTGACTGCAGAAATGATTAAAGCCCCCCATCCAAACAATGACTATCATCAGTGCATGTAAGGGGGGGAAATGTTATTTTTTTCCATCTACAATATGGTCTTATTTATTTTATAATACAGTACATTGATTATTGCCTTCATTTTATGGATCAATGGTCTCGTTAGACAGTAAAATTTGTGTTAAATTGCTGTTTTAGGGGGTGTTTTTCATTGTCTAGAACGGATCTATCCATTTTCAATTACTTTCTATGGGAAAGCATGCCTTGTTTTAAGTCCGCTTTGTTTTAAGACGGGACTTCTGGAATGGGTTACGGTCTTAAATCAAAGTACCACTGTACACCTTTAATAAATAAGGCCAATGTCCATTGTACACCTACAAGGGACTAATCCATACTGAACTCTGTTAGCCCTGGACCTAAAATTAATCAAACTAGGCACCAGGCAAAGAGCTTGGGGAGAGCATTCCAAAGATGGGGTGCTGAAACAAAAAAGACTTGGGGTAAATGCCATCACATTATCACTTCTATCAGAAATATGGGAAACAGGGGACGTGGTAAAATTCTTGAACCATGTTTTCATGCTACATATGACTGGCTCCCCACATGGTTGTGAGTCCCCAACAGTATGTCCCCCTCTGGTAAAGAGTTAACTTTTAATCCCAAAGTTTTTGCTGCTCAGAGAGAAAAGAAGAAAGCACACATCAAACTCCTTTGCAATCGCTGCAGTTATATAAACAAATGCATTGCTATTACATTTCAGCCAAAATGGATTTAGAACAAGGACGAGATCATATTAAGGTGAAGGATGGTTTGACTGTTTCCTTGCAAAGGTATTAAATGAGCGCAGTTTGTTAGCACAATTACCATTACACAGTCACCCCTCCTTTTAAAGTTCACATCTTTCTTAGTCTGAAGAATAGTCAAAGCTCATAGCTTCCTCCTTGTAGAGTTCCTCAAGGATAGATTCCCCTTTATCACTTTTTATTGCAGAGTTCCCCAACCCCTTCCATATTTGATGGGATGAGATTAAAGTGATTTGCAATTAGAAGGGTTCCCAATTGCATGGAGAAGCCTATGGAAACACCGCTGTATGCGCACAGAGTCCATTTCATGCTTCCACTGGGCGTGCAGATGACAGGCCACTTGGCACTATTGAACTATAATAATAATAATAATAATAATAATAATAATAATAATAATAATAATTTTTTATTTATACCCCGCCCTCCCCAGCCAAGGCCGGGCTCAGAGCGGCTTACAAGCAATAATAAAAACAAGATGAATGATTACAACTTAAAAACAAAAATAAAATACAACATTAAAATAATGGAACATTAAAATATTAAAATGTAGCCTCACCGCAGGAGGAGAAGGAAAAGAAAAAAGAAAGAGAGGGAGGGAGGGAATCAAATTGGCTCCAAGCCAAAGGCCAGGCGGAACAACTCTGTCTTACAGGCCCTGCGGAAAGAAATCAGATCCTGTAGGGCCCTGGTCTCATGAGGCAGAGCGTTCCACCAGGCCGGAGCCAGAGTTGAAAAGGCCCTGGCTCTGGTTGAAGCCAATCTAACTTCCTTAGGGTCTGGGACCACTAGGGTGTTGTTATTTATGGACCTTGAGGCTCTCCGTGGGGCATACCAGGAGAGGCGGTCCTGTAGGTACGAGGGTCCTAGGCCGTGAAGGGCTTTAAAGGTCAAAAGCAGCACCTTAAATCTGACCCTGTACTCCACCGGGAGCCAGTGTAGCTTGAAAAGCACTGGGTGAATATGCTCCCATGGCAGAGACCCTGTGAGGAGCCTCGCTGCAGCATTCTGTACCTGCTGGAGTTTCTGGGACAGCTTCAAGGGCAGCCCCGCGTAGAGCGAATTACAGTAGTCAAGCCTGGAGATGACCGTCGCATGGATCACTGTGGCCAGGTCGGGGCGGGAAAGGTAAGGGACCAACTGCTTGATGCGGCGAAGGTGGAAAAATGTCGCCTTGGCTGTTGCTGTAACTTGCGCCTCCATGGAAAGGGAGGCGTCAAGGATTACACCCAAACTCTTAACGGAAGGCAATGGCACTAATTGGGCCCCCGCAAGAGAAGGGAGTTGGTCCCTCATCCCCATGCCATCCTGACCTAGCCATAGGACCTCTGTCTTTGAAGGATTTGGTTTCAACGGCTCCCACGAAACCATCCAGCTACAGCTTCCAAGCATCTGGTCAGTGTGTTCGGGGCCGAGTCGGTGTGGCCATCCATCAGCAGATAGAGCTGAGTGTCATCAGCATATTGGTGACAGCCCAGCCCAAAGCTCCGGATAATCTGGGCAAGGGGGCGCATAAAAAGCATCGGGGAGAGAATTGCGCCCTGTGGCACTCCACACACCAAGGAGTGGTGCGACGACATTTCCCTCCCTAGTGCCACCCTCTGTCCCCGACCAGAGATAAAAGAGCACAACCAGTTACGGGCTATGCCCTGTATCCCCACGTCTGCGAGGCGGTGGTCCAGAAGATCATGATCGACCATGTCAAAGGCTGCTGACAAATCTAAAAGGATCAGCAGTCCTGACCCGCCTCGATCCACTTGTCTACAGAGATCATCTGTTAGGGCAACCAGAGCCGTCTCTGTCCCAAAACCAGGACGGAAACCGGACTGAAATGGATCTAATGCCGATGTTTCCTCCAGAAACCTACCAAGCTGTTCAGCAACCGCTCTCTCAATTACCTTACCCAGGTATGGAAGATTTGAAACTGGGCGGTAATTGGATAAGTCTAAGGGATCTGATGAAGTTTTCTTTAAGAGTGGACACACCACTGCTTCCTTCAGTTCCCCTGGGAATGTCCCCGTGTCAAGGGACAAATTGATAATTTCAACCAGGGGGGTCCGCGCAACATCTGGACACTCCCTAATCAGCCAAGACGGGCACGGATCAAGGAGGCAGGTGGTGGGCCTACCAACTTGGAGGAATCTATCCACATCAGTATGGAGTATCCGATCGAAATGGTCCAAAACTGGACCTGAAGTCAGTCGGGGGGCCTCCAGTTCAGTCACTGTATCTAAATTGGCAGGGAGGTCACGGCGGAGCAACAGGACTTTCTCCGCAAAAAAGCTCGTGAATGCCTCACAGCTGTGGGTCGAATTTGTGCTTAAATTTGGTTGTCCTCCTAAGGACGTTATTGACCTAATTATTCTAAAAAGTTGTGCCGGGCGAGAGCTAGCGGATGCAATGGAAGCTGCAAAGTAAGATTTCTTAGCAGCTTTCATAGCCATCTCATAGGCTTTCATAAGCGTCCTATAAGATGTTCTTGAGGCTCCGTCACGAGTCCGTCGCCATACTCGCTCTAGCCATCTGAGATCCCGCTTCATTTTCCGGAGCTCCTCAGTAAACCAAGGGGCCCGGTTTCGACGGGGTCGCAGAGGGCGCTTAGGCGTGATCTCATCAATGGCTGCCAAGAGCCGGTTATTCCAGTCCTCAACGAGGTCATCTAATGAGTCGCCAGGAGGAGCAGGGTTCCGCAAGGCTTGTCGGAATCTATCAGGATCCATCAGTTTTTGCGGACGAGCCCAAATAGGTTCGCCACCCGAGCTGGGGAGGAGCAGGAAGTCAATCTTGGCTTTCAGAGCGTAGTGATCAGACCATGGCACTTCCACAGCGGGGAGCATGATCACATCTATGCCAGCCCCAAAGATCAGATCCAGCGTGTGGCCTGCTTGATGAGTGGGGCCCAAAACAAACTGGGAGAGCCCTAGTGTTGCCATGGAAGTCACTAGGTCCAGAGCCTGTGAGGAGGGAGCGGCATCGGCATGGACGTTGAAGTCTCCCAAAACCAGTAGGTTTGGGAACTCCAAGGCCCAGCCTGCCACCACCTCCAGCAGGTCTGACAGGGTGGCTGCAGGTGTGCTGGGTGGTCGGTACACCAGCCAGACAGCCAAGCTCTCCTTGGTGCCCCACACGAGACCAACACATTCAATGCCGGAGATCGCCGGTGAGGGCAGAGCTCTGAAAGAGCAATCCTCCCGGAATAACAACGCTACTCCTCCTAGCGTATGCATACATACAATATCCACAGGGAAGAACAAGGGCTCTTTTGCTTGTGTGGCAAATGGCTTTATTTTTCATGTTGTGCTGCTTTTGCACAGCCTAGTATCTGGTAAGTCAGCAATGAGGAAAACTTGTGGTCCTGCAGACACAGCTGGGGTCAACTCCTAGGGGCCATGGGGTCTTCATCTCCCCCACAATAAAATATTTGAGGGAGCTGGGTCCCCCTCAAAGTTGATGGGCACTGCCATTCAAATGGGGTGTGTGCACCCATCATGTGATTGATTGTGTGAGACGGGACTTACTTGCCCCTCCAATATTTTGTTCAAGTTGACACCCCTGGCTGGACTACAGCTCCCATCAATCCTGACTCTTGGCCATGTTGGCCGGGGATGTGAGAGTTCAGCAATACTTGGGCAACCACAGGTTCCCTACCCCTGAGGTAAGTGGTGACTATTTAATTAAGGTAAATGGACCCCTGACCATTAGGTCCAGTTGTGACCGACTCTGGGGTTGTGGCGCTCATTTCGCTTTATTGGCTGAGGGAGCCGGTGTACAGCTTCTGGGTCATGTGACCAGCATGACTAAGCCGCTTCTGGCGAACCAGAGCAGTGCACGGAAACGCCGTTTACCTTCCCGCCAGAGCAGTACCTATTTATCTACTTGCACTTTGACATGCTTTCGAACTGCTAGGTTGGCAGGAGCAGGGACCGAGCAACGGGAGCTCACCCCATTGCGGGGATTCGAACCGCCAACCTTCTGATCGGCAAGTCCTAGGTTCTGTGGTTTAACCACAGTGCCACCTGCGTCCCTATGACTATTTAATTACTACAAAATTAATGCCAATTAGAATTCAAGCTGATTAAAATTTGAGAAGGATTGATGCCAGTGTCCAGGGACAGCATAGTTAACTACAGCATCAGAAAAAAGCAGTGAATTAGGTGATAAATTACTTTATACTTGCCAGTAGCAAAGAAGTTGATCAATTGGGTCTTCACATTAGGTTTACTGTTGATTGAGGGCTACATATCTGCACTGAATAAGAACCGAATGTAATTAACTTCAGGCAATAAAAATATTCACAGCAGGTGTGTGTGTGAAGTACTGAAGTTTCATTATGCATTCCTATACTATTCCCATCACACTTATGTTAAAGATACCAGTGAGCTTTAGCTATTCGATATTTGCATTCAGATTCTGCATGTCAGCATATCCTTTTTTTCTCTTTTCTTGGCTATAATGCTTGTCGTGTGTCTGTATTTTAGAATCAGCCTTTAATGATAATTCATTTCACTTTTCCATTTGAATCTTAGTAGCCATTTCCATCCGGTTTCCATTTAAAAGGCAGCCAAGGGGAACAGTATCTGCGATAAGGAGATGGCAGGGCTGGAGGAAAGCAGATCGTAACATTTAAGGAAGCAGATCTGTCGGCAGTCACAAGACGGAAATACAGAAGAGAAGACGCAAAAATGTTCCCAACAGTTGGATGTTTTTAGTAATGTCACCATTTACAAGGTATACTTTCACATCCTGGAGATAAACCAGACGCTGCCAAGCGAAGCCCATTTACCTTGGATTAATGGCATCCTCTGAAACAAAAAAAGTCATCAGATAGATTTCATCTCACACAGAAGATGCCTTGTTGGGGAAAACAAGATATCCAAGGCTGTAACGTTAGCTATTATTCAATGACAGTATAGAACCCTTAGTAAACTCGGGCTGGAGGCAAATGTATTCCTTTTTCTAAATGCTACAAAGACAGGGAATACACAGTCCAGTTAATAAGAGTACAAGCTTCAGGCAGGAAGGATCACAATTTAGAATAGGAGCAAATATCAAAAATTGACTGAAGTGCTGATGTTCTGCATGGTTATGAGATAGATTTGTGTGTTGTTGTTTTAAATTTGCTTCCTATCAGCAATGAGACAGGGACAAAGAGATGCACTTGTTCTGTTAGGGTTATTCGGTTTCTGTTAATTGTTGCTGATAACTTTTAGGCTGCAATCCTGTGCACATTTACCTGGAAGTCAGCCCCATTAAACACAGCGGGACTTACATCTGAGTAAACATGGATAGGATCATGCTGTTAGACGCATTGATCATCAACTGCTTGCTAGAAGTCTCTGTTTCTCAGCCCAGTGGGAAGTTGCAGGCAAGAATTCGCAACACAGCTGTAGGCAAGCGAGTTGCTTTCATCCGTGCTGAGGCTGTGTTATACATGACTGGCTTAAAACACAGTGAGGCTCCCCACTGCAACATATCAGAATGCATTTGTGCATTTCCAAGTCACCTGCTGTCTGTCCACACCAGTGGGTGGAGAGAAGGGGTTTGGATGTCTTCATATTGCTCATGCTTTCCTGACACAGTATTTTTCAAGAACCTATGGCAATTGTGGATTGTGGCTAACATTATGCGTACATGGCTTTACAAACCAGTAGTGGGAGCGTGCTGGTTGCAGAGTAAATGGGTGTGTGTACACAGCCTTAACCTCTGAATACTAATGCACTAGTTTATTGGGCTGGCTATGATGACAGTTGGCAGGAGGTGAGCATTCTTCCACCTACAGACATTTTGTACTTGCTTAGCTGAAGGTTTCCATCTGTAAGTGTTACCGCAAGTTGCCTGCCAGTGCTTTTAATACCTTGATGCTTTCTCTCTCACAAAAATAGCAATGAGGAACATATGCTTGCAGAATCCAAACATTAGGCACTCCGAGGTTTCAGCACGTTTTGAGATAATTAGGAATATAGCACAGCTCTGATATGAAAGCAGACTTCTTGATTGGAATCTGACTCAGTAAGGGAAAAAGGGAAATATAAGTTTTGAAATCTATATATATATATATCTCCCCCCCCCTACTTTGCCACACACAAGTGTTGCTGTGGTGGTGGTTATTCTGAGGCCCAGGACAGCAAACATATCACCAGTGTAAAACATAGCATTCTAGAAAACAGAGCCCCTGTGGTGTAGTTGATAGAGCGTTGGACTAAGACCTGGGAGACCAGGGTTGGTGGCACTGTGATCTAAACCACTCAGCCTCTTTGGGCCTGCCATTTGGAAGGTTGGCAGTTTGAATCCCCATGACTGGGTGAGCTCCCGTTGCTCTGTCCCAGCTCCTGCCAACCTAGCAGTTCGAAAGCATGCCAGTGCAAGTAGATAAATAGGTACTGCTGTGGTGGTTTCTGTGCATTCTGGCACTCATCACAGTGTTCTCTTGTGCCAGAAGTGTTTAGTCATGCTGGTCACATGACCTGGAAAGCCGTCTGTGGACAAACGTCAGCACCCTCGGTCTGAAAGTGAGATGAGTGCTGCACCCCATAGTCGCCTTTGGCTGGACTTTACCTGCCATGAAGTTCCCTGCATGGCCTTCGACCAGTCACCGTCTCTCAGCCTAACCAACCTTGGATAACAACGAGGAGAGAGGGAGAACCGCATGCACCACATTGAGCTCCTTTGGAGGAAAGGTGGATATATCTAAATGTAATAAATGAACAGTTACAAACAGTTTAAAAATTATGCGAGTGATTTCAGGGTTGCCCAGAACAGTGGCTTTCAGACATCAAATGCCTGGGCAAACAGGAATGTTTTAAACTTTATCCTAAAAGCCAGTCATGATGGAGATAGATGCACATTATGAGGGAGAGCATTCCACAAATGGGGAATGACTACTGAAAATACCAGCCTGCAACCCTCAGTGGCACCAGCTATAATGCCTCACCTTAGGGTTGCAGTGTCTCAGATAGTTGATCCTGGGGAAGACACTATTTTAGGTTAGCCTGAGAACCAGGACAAATAGCTCCATGTTTGATCGTTGGTTTTTCCTGTTGTAATTTTTGCTTCATCAGTTAATAGTACTACTATTTAAGATGGGAAGAGCTGCAGTTGATTTGCCACCACAAATTCTTTTCACAATTCTCACCTGTGAATTGTAATGGCAACTGTTCACTGGATATTTAAATGTTTCCCATTTAATAGATAGTTGCTTGTTTATTGCATTAATATGCCTCCCTCCATATTTATAACAGGGTGGTTTATAACAGGTAGAATGGGAGAAAGTGGGTCATCCCTAAATATTTATTTTCTTGCTGTGAAGTACGAAAGAACTATATAGTTTTGTCATGAATTGCATTTTCTTTTCATTGCTGGTGAGAAATCAGCCCCGGTGCTTTCGTATTGTTAGCAAACAGATTTTATTAACAGCTTTGCATTTTAGATAAATTGTTATTAATATTTTGTTCAATGCAGCTAAGAACACCTCCAAATCATATTAGAGGCCAGAGAAGTGCAACTACAGAAATCTGTTAAAGTGTATTTCTACCTAATGAGGTCTGTCTTTAAGTATGAGCTGATCTAGGCAGAAGTTTGTTCCCCTCACATCCTTCAATTCAATGCAATCATAAAGAGATCTGTTTTAGAAGGAAATAGACCTTCCTTCCTTCCTTCCTTCCTTCCTTCCTTCCTTTTTTTTACCTTTAAAACATATCACATAGTAAGAGCAAGCTGCAAACTAGGCTAGAAATAGAAATCCTTTCTCAAAGTCACAAGTTAATACCAATGACATGGGTTGTGGGAAGAAGAGAGAGAGAGAGAGAGAGAGAGAGAGAGAGAGAGAGAGAGAGAGAGAGAAGTACTAACATGCTTGTAAGCCACATATTAAAGGCTTAGGTTGGTTTGTTGTTGTCTGTTGACCAGGGCTGGCTCAATACATTTTGCTGCCTGAGGCAAGGGACAAGATGGTGCCCTCCCACAGCAGACCCTCCTTGTTCCTATTTTCCAGAGACATTCCTGATTTAGAGACGCCATCCCGGTTTCTGATTTGATCCCAGAATGTCCCATTTCTCCTTAGGATGTCCACATTTTCGCTGGAGAAATTTTGGAGGGTATGGAGTTATCCAACACCCAAGCCATCTGAAGGCAATCCTGTATAGGGAATATTTAATGTTTAATTATGTTTTTATATATGTTGGAAGCTGCCCAGAGTGGCTGGAGCAATCCAGTAAGATGTGTGGAGGTATAAATAGTAAAATTATCATTATGGAATGGGATGTCCCTAATTTCATCAGAGAAATGTTGGAGGGCATGCCACAAGACACAAACAGAAGCCAATCAGATGGGCAGTTGACTCTTACTTCAATGGTGGTGAAAGGAAAGTATCTTCCACTGCACACAAGGGCAGCATGCTAGTGTAGGAGGAACAAGACACGCAGTGGTGGACATTTTGGGGACCCTGAAGTTCAAACTGTCCTTCACAACCAGCAATGGAGGGTTTCTAACCCAGGCCTGCAGCAGAATTTCTCCTTGTCTAAGTGGAAACAGGGGAACAGCTTGGAAGGGATGTTGCAGTTAATTCATAGTAGGGATGGGAGAGAAATCTGATTAGAGTTTGCATTTCAAGAAAAAAAACCTGCCTAATTCACACTTTCTGAAACCAGGGGCGAACGAAGGCGTCGTGACACCCAGGGCGGGTGTTGCTACATAGGGTGCATGTGCAGGATCGCTACGTATGGTGCGCCGTACGTAGTGACGCCGTACATGCGCTGTACATAGTGGTTTGCTGCCAGCGCTGGGATCCTCTGCTCACGGCTGCACCCGCGAACGGAGGATCTTCCACATGCGGCTGCGGCAGTGCAATGGCTGCTCTCGCCACTGCGGCGGGGCGAGCCCCCGCAGGGTGCCTTCTTGTCACCCCCAGACATGGCACCCGGGGTGAACCGCCCCCTGCCCGCACCCCCATTGCAACGCCACTGACTGAAACAATACATGGACTGAAACGTGTCCAGCCTTTGAAATTCATGCTTCTCCAGCGTTTGCAATGCTGTTTCCTGTCAAGTAATTGGTGACGATAATGCATATACTTGGTGAAGTGCCCATTGAAAAGTATATGTCAGTGAAAATAATATGCATTATTTCAGGGAAATGCATTATGTTAGGGGAAGTTGCTTTGCAGAAATATGCATATTCGACAAATTTGCACACAAGCATGGGTGTACTCAGAGATATTCTCACTAAATTTCTGTAGTTGACCTCCTTTGTAGTGTTTTTTTTTAAAAAAAAATCTGTAAGATAATATTTTAGTTTTCTGTTAATTTTGTTGCTTTGACTGTATACTTTACATTTGACTTTCTTCAGAAGTGTTTGATTCTGGATTGTTTTATTGATGTTTTAATATGCTGTAAACCACTTTGCGATTTTTCTTAAAAATATAAAGCGGTATAGAAATGAAATAAATAATAATAATTCTGATAAATTTTCATAATTTAATAATTAATTATTTATTGCGAACTGGTGTGGAAATGTGGAGAACTGACCTCAAGATTGGGAAAATGAGAGAAATTGAAATTGACAGACTTGCCCATTCAGGATATATACTCAGTAGATATCCATAATGTTCACTTGGTAGATTCAGGTATTCTTGGGAACATACCCAAAATGTTGATTCTGTACATCAATAACTCCTTCCCCCGTAATTTTCAATGACACAGATACCAAAAAGTTGGAAACAGTGACTACTTCATAGCAAGGCCAACTAATATTGGTGGGAATTTGTCCTGTGGCACATCATTCCTACCCCCAAAATCAGAAATCTTTATGCTTTGGCTTCCAGCGAAACAGGAAAAGCATTTGAAGGGAGGATAGCAAGGAGGAAACAAACACTGTTTATTTACTTCCAAAAATGCTTTGCACCACAATCTCAAGTATCAGATACCGAAGTGGTTTAACAATTGCTATATAGGCACAATAAAAACCACATAAAAAATTAAAATTACAGAGCACCAGCTAACTATCTCAAAAAAACAACAACAGAAAAAAGTTTTTTCTTAATTGCCTGAAAAAGCCTGCCGGCATAAAGAAGTTTTCAGCAAACGTTTAAACTTTAATTCGGAAGATACCGGCAGAATCTCTTATTAGAAGTCCAGTGACATGATAGGCTTGGTTTTGTGTTTGTACAATGAACCTCTCCAACTCAGGGGAGAATCAGTGATGTTTCTATAGATGCTCTCAGCGATCAAGCTGGGATATAAGAGCACACGTTGTCCCCAAGATACCCTGGAGCTAAGTTGTTCAAGTCTTGTAAATTAATACAGGGAACTTTAACCTGGCTGGGTAATAGATGGGCAGCCAGATGTTTTAACAATTCTGTCCCATTTTGTCGGCAGTCTGGCTGCTACATTCTGTAGCATCTGGAGTTTCTGGTCCAGCCCTGAGGCCAGCTCTACATAGAGCACATTGCAGCAACGCAGCCTTGAGCTTACCATCTACAATGCTCAGGCTGTTGTGATACAGCTTGTTCTGAATTTCCAGATGTCAAACCACAAGACCATCATTTCTTGGAACAGAACGCTAGATAATATGCAACTCTGTCAATTTCCCTCTATAAAGGGAAGAGAGTTTTTTTAATGTATATATATATATAAAAGTACCAATCCAGTAGTTTTGTAGGCCCCCAACAGGCAGAGACTGGTTTAAGGCAGTGTGACCAGTTCTGCTGCACTGGGCGCTGAGCTTTTTTTGGGGGGGGGGAGAGTGTGCTGTAGGGCATTGCAACTATGATGTAGGAAATTGAAGAGAACGGAAGGTGAGAGGCAGGGTGGAGGACACCAAATTTTGGCCTCGCCTAGGACGCTGCTGAAATGTGAAAGGATTCCTGCAACAGGAAAGCAGATGGCATTTTCCCTCAGATTCCTCCGTTTTATCAGCTCTGCCATAGAGGAAATAAATGCAGAAAGACATAATTCAAAGAGGCAAGGAACTGAGGGGGTGGGGTGGCGTCATAATAGGCCAGTTTGTCTCAAATTGCAGCCACTGTACGGCTTGTGGAGACTTTGCCTTTTATGTAGTGAGCCACCAGGATCAGAACGCTAATGCAGGCCTTTTGACATGTGCCACAAAGCTGGACTTTGTTCTGAGAGTCCCTCTTGAATTTCTGCCTGGTCATTGTCATAAGACGGGTAAGCAGGGAGGAGATTTCACTGCAGCTTGTCGCTGACAAGAAGGGCAGCTGTCGCTATGCTTTTTCAGACGATTGTTTCCTGACAGCCAACTCAAATTTGAAGTTCAAGATGATACTAATTCTAATCCCATTCTCCCCCCACCTCCGTCCCAGCTTTCATTCTCAGCAATGTAAATGTGCACAACAACCCACGACAGATTGAGAAGATGTGATTGTGCTTTCTCACTGCTGAATATTTAACCCTGTGGATTTAACCACTTCTCCTTTCTCTGTGGAACCTTTTGTGAAATGACAGGTTTAACCTGAGGCTCATTTATTTCATGCAGAGCCCATATTTATAATAAATAGAAAGCCCCTGGGTTCAAATGGATTCTCAGGGCTGGTTCACAGTTTCCATACTGTGTTTTATTTGACGCACATATACATTAGAGGTGCTTATGGAAGAAGGATTGTTGATGCAATTTTGCATTTGTTGTGGGTATTTATCAGCAGGTATTGGATATATATTAGTGATTCCTGTGTCATGGTGTGAAGCAAGAGCTATTCTGAACTTTAAAATGGAAAGCGTAATGCTGGTGGTCAACAAAAGAGGTTTAAAGACTGTCACAAGGCAAATCTAAGAAGAATGTAGTACAGTCATACCTCATGTTACGTTTGCTTCATGTTATGTTCTTTCAGGTTATGTCCCGTGGCGACCCGGAAGTACCAGAAAGGGTTACTTCTGGGTTTCGCTGAATGCACAGAAGTGCTAAATCACGCTTCGCACATGCGCACAAGCGCCAAATCGCGCCACGCACCTGCGCAGATACGGCATTTCAGGTTGCACTCTTTTCATGTTATGAATGGGCCACTGGAATGGATCCCGTTCGCAACCAGAGGTACCACTGTATAAACACTAACAACTGGGAAACACTGGCCTGCAAGCATTCCAATTGGAGAACAGCCTTTACCAAAGGTGTTATGGGCTTTGAAGACACTCGAACTCAGGACGAAAGGCAGGCACGTTTGGCAAACCCTCACTGTGATCAACTCCCATCTGAAAGCCTATGTCCCCACTGTGGAAGGACGTGTGGATTCAGAATTGGCCTCCATAGTCACAGACTCACTGTTAAATCCGTGTTTATGGAAGACAATCTTACTCAGCTATGAGTGAGTGATCGCCAAAGAAGAAGAAGATGTTAAAAACTGTAGACCTGTGACAGGGTAGAAAAAATGTTTTTCTGCCCCATAACACCACAACTTGGGGACAGGAAGCTGAACATTGGATGATTCAGGACAGATGAAAGAAGGTACTTCTTCACATGCTGCATAGTTAAACTATGGAAAATGGATGCCACAAGAGGCACCGATGGTTTCCACCTTGGATGGCTTTAAAGGAGAATTAGACAAGTTCCTGGACCATACATGGCTACTTCCCACAATGGTTTATGTTCTACATCTGCTGTTGGAGTCTCTATGTCTCTGGATACTACTTTACTACTTCCCAACCACAACTTGGGAAGAATACCTTTGTTTTCAGGTCCTGCTTGCCAGTTTCCTGTAGACGTCTGCTTGACCACTGTGAAAATAGGGTGCTGGATTAGATGGGACTTTGGCCTGATCCATCAGAGCTCTTCTTCTGTTCTTACCTCTGCTTCTTCACTGGCAGCTTTTACCTGATTTTAATATTGGATGGTTTGAACTCATGGTTGTAACCTACCCTACAGATGGAGGATGGGATTTAAATATTCAAATAAATAAATGCACGAATAAATAAGGAGTTCCCTGGTATCCATCCTATGCCCCAGTCTCCTGCGCACTTACAGTGCTTGCTGGTAAATATGCAGCAAACACATTTATGGTATAGTTTAAATTGGCGCCCGATGAAAGCTAGAGGTGATATATGGAGTCTTTCAGACTCAGTTTGCCACCTGCTGACCAGTAACACTCCCAGGCTGTGTTGCAGTGTTGTGAGAATGAGCAAATCGGCAAAGCCCTTTGTGTATTAAAAGCACTAGCTAATCCATATCTAAATCAGCCACTTCAGCTCATGGCAACCACAATTAACAAATGTCTGAACTCTAGGTCCTAAGGCATTCCTAGGTCATTTTCCCCTGCAGTGCACTGTTCCATTGCCATGTGCCTGGTTTCTGGGGAAATATTGTGATGGAAAAGTTTTTCCTAGTTCTTATGGAGGGCTTAAAAGTATGATTTTTAATGAGTATCAGGGGCATGCTACAAGGAGCTTTTGTTGGGCTCCAGGTTCTGTGTAAAGCCTGTGGCTTTAAGAGAGATTTTAAGCACCACCCTTTGCTTCCCAACCCTGTCTTCCATGTTAATGATAGCCTTGTTAGAAACAATACAGTTGTTCCCCAAGGAGCGCCCTGCTCTGCTCTGTTTCTTGATCAGGAGCACCTACCTTTTGAGAACTAGACTCCAGGTATGTATGTGCCTTGAATTCTAGGGTTGCCATATTGCCAAAAGTGAAAATCCAGACAAAGCTGTTGAGCTTTGGGCGGGGGTGGGGGCAGCGGGGGTGGGGGTGTTTCTTTGATTTGTAAAGCATTTAAAAAACAAAAACCAAAAACACCCTACTTGCCATACGTCTGGGTTTCCCCAGACATTTTGCCGATTCCACAAAAATCTGCCCAGACGCCAATTCTGATTACCAGATGTGACTAGGAAAACCCAGACGTATGGCAGCCCTATAATTCAAAGTCAGCAAGATGATGCTACTCCTAAGGCATGTCCCAAATAGTGACATGGAAGGGTTCCTGAGGTATTTTTTGAAGCTGGTCTCAGCTTAGCTGTGCCTGATTTTACCGTTAAAAGATCCTTGATACTCTTTTTAGGGGTGCGGGAAATCAAAGTGGAGGTAATGAACATGATTAGCCACTAGATGGCACAACACAGAATGAAATACTGTGAAGCCGATATATGGAGAAAAATTTTCTTTATGTCCAGCTGGGTTTTCTAAGTGACTAGAAAAAAGAATATTAGGAAGTAAGTATGACTGAAATAAATAATAATAATAATAATAATAATAATAATAATAATAATAATAATAATAATAATAATAATAAAAAGGCCAATGCACACATCAGTGGCCTTTGTTTGGCTCAGTGCTCCACAACATGGACTTTGATATATATCACAATACAAATTACACAAAGAAGCATTGATAGGTTTTTTTTTTGCTTGGGTTGTACTGTTGAATTTCATTTTGTATTTACATACCCCTTTTTCTTTACTGTTATTTTCTTTACTTTTTTTTGCAGAAAGTAAAATAGTCATAGACAATTTATTTAAGACACTGCTAGAGTATAAGACTGAGTGTGGGAGTTTCAGCCGAAGGCTATCGTGCTGACTTAAGTCTAGAGAATCCATCATATGGGGAAGTATGCTTCTGTCTTTAGGACTAATTTTAGTTGTTTTTATCCATTATATGCTTTTTTGAAATTTTTATATACACTGCTTATAAACTTGGATGATTAAGTGGTGTATATAAATAGCTGGAATCAATAAATAAAATGTGTTGTGGGATCTGCTGTGGCTTGAAGATGCAATTTGAACAATGAATTTCCATTTTCAAAATACTACATTTTTTGCCCTCCAAATCATAGCAAGCTAGAGCCCCTAAAGGCCAAGTTGTCTATTCGTTTCTGATGTAGTGGATGTTTCTGATCACACCTCCTTGTGTTAAGTTTACATCCTGCACAGCCATCAGAAATCAAGTTCACATTATTATGAGGGGGTTAGGTGTGTTTAGCCTGGTGGAGAGGAAACTGAGAGGAGATATGATAGCCATCTTCGAATAACTAAAGGACTGTCACATGGAAGATCTGTTTAAGATTACATTAATGAAGCAAGCTTGTTTTCTCCTGCTATGGAGCCTAGGACCAGAACCAATGGATTCAAGTTACAAGAAAGGAGATCCTGACTAAACATTGGGAATAATTTTCTGGTGGTAGGAGTTTCTTTGACAGTGGGTTAGACTACCTTGGAAGGTGATGAACTATTTTTCCTTGGAAGCTTATAAGCAGAA
This sequence comes from Podarcis filfolensis, assembly GCF_964270895.1. Lineage (NCBI taxonomy): Eukaryota > Metazoa > Chordata > Lepidosauria > Squamata > Lacertidae > Podarcis > Podarcis filfolensis. The sequence goes on along the minus strand of NC_139610.1, from coordinate 51,555,239 downwards.
GGTGGGTGGCCATCTTTCATGGATGCTTTAATTGCATACTCTGCAAGATCTTGCACAATTTCAGACCTGATTTCAGCTGAAATTGGCACCGATATCAGTGCTGCTTCTGTGGAGGTGGCAGAGTGCCTGCAAGGCTGCCACCTTTGGGCTTTTGCGACCTGAGGCAGCCGCATCAGTCTGCCTAATGGCAGAGACAGCTTTGAATGCGGGGAAATGGTCACCCTCCTGTGGTTACTTTGTTGTTTTGGTTACATGCATCCTATTAAGGTAAAGGTAAAGGTACCCCTGCCCGTACGGGCCAGTCGTGTCCGACTCTAGGGTTGTGCGCCCATCTCACTTAAGAGGCCGGGGGCCAGCGCTGTCCGGAGACACTTCCGGATCACGTGGCCAGCGTGACAAGCTGCATCTGGCGAGCCAGCGCAGCACACGAAAACGCCGTTTACCTTCCCGCTAGTAAGTGGTCCCTATTTATCTACTTGCACCCGGGGGTGCTTTCGAACTGCTAGGTTGGCAGGCGCTGGGACCGAGCAATGGGAGCTCACCCCACCGCGGGGATTCGAACCGCCGACCTGACGATCGGCAAGTCCTAGGCACTGAGGTTTTACCCACAGCGCCACCCGCGTCCCATGCATCCTATTAGATTAGAATAAAAACGTGATGGTCCTTGTAGCCAGTGGCGTAGCGTGGGGGTGCAGGGGGGGCCGGCCGCACCGGGCGCAACATCTGGGGGTTAGGGTTAGGGGGCGCAAATCCATGGGTTAGGGGGTGCAAATTACTTGCCTTGCCCCGGGTGCTGACAACCCACACTACACCACTGATGTTCTGCATTTGATTCCCACCCGTGATAATATATTTACGTCATGCTAATGCACTCTGTTTATAAAACTGTACAGTAAGATGTGTGATGCATCTTCCCAAGAGCCAGTTGTCCTCATGAGGAGTGCAGAATAAAGGCATATGATCAGGATTTCAATCACGCAACGTATGTTACTGTTGCATATGAGGAAAGATAAGCATCCTAGCCACACATTATTCATGTAATGCAAATTAGGCACGCCATACAATTGGTACACCCAGGAAATTCCAAATCAGGTGACTACCTCTGTACTGAGCAGCAGCTCGTGCCTTCAAGATTCATTGCAAACTAACATGTGCAACATGTACCAGTATACAGTGGCGTAGCGTGGGGGGTGCAGGGGGGGCCGGCCGCACCGGGCGCAACATCTGGGGGTTAGGGTTAGGGGGCACAAATCCACGGGTTGGGGGCGCAAATCCATGGGTTAGGGGGCGCAAATTACTTGCCTTGCCCCGGGTGCTGACAACCCACGCTACGCCACTGCTTGTAGCCCAAGGACTGAACCTCTGCAAAAATGTTTAGTAGCAAACTTCACCGCCTCAGTTGCTTTTTATCTTATAGAAACCTATCTACTACAATGAATCGTCTTTGGTATCTCCAGGTACTGTTGCCAATGACATAGTAGTCAATGTGTAATATTGGATGGCTTTAGGGACACTAACTTAATAAAGATTATCAGGCTCCTTGTTTAAAAATTAAATTGCAGTGCCAAATATTGAGCAAGATAGTTGACTTTGGCACTGAAAGTTATTCACAGTCTGAGGCTCTCTTGTGGCGCTTTGTGTTTCAACACACATTTCCTTAATAGGGTTGGCTTCCCCAAAGACCTGATTTATCAAATCCAGTAGGTACAACTTCATCATTTTGCACTACCCTACGATTCATCAAGCCTCTTCTGAAACAGTCTGAAGAGAAATAAAACAGAAGCAGTAATGTTGTCTTTGGTAGCTGGGTTAGTCGTTTCACAATGACATAAATTTCATCTTTTCAGCCATCATGTAAGTCAGTTGTTTGACTTCAGGACAAGCCCATGTTTATTCAGACGAACATCTTTTTGTCTTCCTGAGTTGGATTAGCACCAGTCACAACAGATTGATATTTTAGCTATTACTTTGGCCTGGCAATCTGATACTGAGCACTGGGAGAAGAGCATGAAAAATCAGTGCTTTTTCTCATCTCAGTCCTTGATATGTTTGGTCCACTCTGTCAGTAATGGCTTTCTTGTAAAATGCATTGAATTTTCTGAAAGCTTCAATAACCACAGAATACCAAAGTTTCAAACAATGGGTTGTTTTCAATGTTAATCTTACTCAGAGTAGACCTGTTGAAATTAATGGGCATGACTAACTTAGAGTCATTAATTTCAATGAGTACAGTTTATTCAATTTCCCTGACATTTCTGTTAATTTCCGCATTGTATTTGAGCTTTCACTCAATGTAAAGGCCACTTCTGGAAATATAGTGGAATGTAGCACAAGTTTAATGGTCATTTGTCTGTTATTTGCAAATGGATTTCTTCCCCCTGGAAGCAAATGGCATGGAAATGAGCACTAAACTTGCGCTATATTCTGCTATATTTCTGGAAGTGGCTTTTAAAGCTCAAATATGATGTGCAAATTAACAGCTGGGGAAAGGATGGGGAAATGGAATAAACTGTTGTGTGAATGCAACGATAGCTAGTTACAACCCAATGTAGTTAAAGTAAAATGATATATACTGTATAATTCTTTTTCTGAGCAGCTTGAGTAGATTGAAACAACAACAGCAAATAGTCCAGCATCTCTCTTGTTTAGCAGCCCCATTCAGATAAATGCTTTTACCTGCTGATGTTTCTTGTATCTTTTGAATAAGGATCTCTATTTGGTAAGAACAAAAAGAGCATAGCAAAATGGTCAAAAGGACATCCAAACTCTCAGTTCAATAGGGACCAAAATAAAGGAAAACTCAGAACATTTTCTCCTGGTGGTACCCGAATCCCCAGAAACTGAGTCTCGTTTTTAAAAAGAGTAGCGTTCATTGTGGGAAAGGCAGTGAACTACTTGGCACTTTCTTCCACATGTGGTGGAAGTGGAAGTGGAAGAAGCATGTTGGGTTCAGTGTTTAATAAGTGCCACAACATCACAAATGATAAGAAAACATCCCAAATGAACACGTCTATTCATTGATGAGGGGGACAGTGAGGATTTTGACATAGAAAGAGTTGCTAATCTTTTTTTTATTTGCAGACTCATAGAAATAAATAATAATAATAATTATTATTATTATTATTATTATTATTATTATTATTATTATTTATACCCCACCCGTTCCGGTTCAGAAAACTGGGCTCAGGGCGGCTAACAACAAATTTAAAACACTTAATTGATGCAACAAAAAAACAGCATAAAATACAGTATAAATGTACAATGGAAACCTTCTGCTTTTAGAGAGTTGTGGTAGTAACAAACCTGGAGCATACAGTCCCTAGAGAAACTTTCAGTACAAGTAAAGAAAGGCTAAAGGACAAGGAAAGGAAGCTAAAGTATCTTTGTATGACTTAATTACATTTCTAAACAGAGATAGCTAACACAGGGTGCTATTCTGTGGAAACACGGATCATCATGGTGTGATACAGTTCAAGGCAGTGGGTGGGAGACATAACATCTTACCTGTTAAGCAGAAGTAAGAAAGACTCTGTCACTTTCTCTCTTGCTAATTTTTTGAACATTTCATTTATGTGTTGTATTGTTGATTTACTACAGATCTGTAAAATCAAAGACAAAGAAAAGGGGGGGGGAGAGTGCAATCTCTACCTGCTAGTAAGCTGGCAGGGGTTGCAATATACTCAAGCTGCTGATATATTGTGTTGTTCTGCTTCAATTTGCAGATTTCAGGACTGGTTCCAGTACAGAGGCAATCTGGAGCAAGGTTCAAGAGCCAGAAAAGCCTGGTCCTATTTTAGAATGCAATGAGAGATTAAGAACTTAACATATGCAGGACTGACTTGGTCTTCAAACCAGAATGCTGAACGGGCCCTGTTAACAGGTGTTAAATAATATCCATTCTGTACTTGCAAGAAATCAATGTTATAGTGTGGCACCACCTGCCCCTTGGCATTAGGCAAGCGTGCCTATTCAGCATGCCTCCCAGCAGCCACATATTACTTGTAGTGAGAAAGAGGCTTGCTCTCACACACCTGTACATGCAGGTATACTTCCTCCTGGTCAAGAATCCTGAGTGTCCCAGGGCTCCCATTCCCCGGCAGGAAATCTGTGTACATTCAGCTGTACATGAAGAGGCACCTTTCTCACTAATGCTCAATGCATGGCTGCTGGGAACACAGCCCATGGGCATGTGGGAAGGCATGCCTAGTGGGCACAATCCTGCTTCTCTTTGCAAATTCATGAATGCAGAGGAGAGGGGTAGTGCATATAGGGCATCTATCTGTGTATTTTGGAGTCTGAGTTTCTTTCCTCTGGTTTAGAAAACAGCACCATTTCTCAGATTTTCCTTTCCTTTCTCGAAACACACAAACACATATATAGACACTTATACAGAAGGCTGTGGGAAGGCTAGTGAATATTTGCATTATGCTTTGAAGATGTAAATGTACTTAAACGCTAAGCATTATTATTTCATGTCTGTACAACGCAGCAAAATTCACCCAAGAATGTTTACCCTGTGGGTTTAATTTATTTCTGTGAGGATTGCTAAATAATTTATAGAGGAGGCTTGAGGGGTCCCTCCCCCCTCTCCAGTGAGATACTAAAATTATTTAAAGGGAAATAAATGGACTAATGTATGTATGTGCAAGAGATCAAAATAACACTGCTGATTTTTTTTTAATAGCAAAACTCCTGGAGACATACCATGTTGACAAGAAGTGCTAAATTGTAGAACAGCATTAGCACCCCAGAGTGTGATAGGAATTAAGTGTGTTGGCATGTATATATGAAGGAAGATTTAATCTACCACTATCAAAAACTGCAAGGAAAACTGAGCAGTAATTCACTATTTTGTCTAAAGCTCCACACTGCAGTGCGTATGTAAATAAATGCATATGGACTTTCAGCAAAGCTTCTGTCTGTTCAGAAGTCCTATTGAATTCCCAAGTAAGTGGAGTTGGGATTGCAATCTTAGTCAAGGATTTAAAAATGCACAGGCATCATATCCAGTTGAAAAGGAATATCTTAACACCATTCAAATAATATAATTATAGTTTTGCAGAGTTGGAAGGGACTCTTAGGGTCATCAACTCCAACCCCCCATAATGCAGGAATCTCAACTAGGGTGGAACCTACACACATATAAAAACCGTTCTGAAAAATGGTTTTTAAAAATACATTGAATTTTCTATAAGGCTCAGCATCGTCATCTAGTGGCACATTGTATATTGCACTTAAAACACACTGAAAACGTTTTATTTGCAGCTGTGTAGCTGAGTTCTAGATCACATATGACAGGTGGACATACAACCTCTGCTTGAAAACCTCCAAAGATAGAGAGTCTACCAAATCTGGAATAATGTGTAGAGTTCTGCTTGTTGGAAAAGGTCCAGAAAAGGGCACAGAGAATTATTAAGGGGTGGACCAATTTCTGCTACTGGAAATCCTGGAGAAGTACTGATAATATGGATTTAGATGAATTAGGGATTCTTTAGCTGTGATTCTCACATTGCCAGGGCTTGGACTACATGACCCTTGGGATCCTCGCAACCCTACAATTCTATGAATCTATGAAACAATATGTTTCTAGCCAAGCAGACTAGATCTGGGGCATCCTAAGCTACTGACACCCTGCTCCCCAAGCCCCCTGTTTCAGAGTTTCCCGCTTATGAATGCTGTAGAAGAACCAGCAGCTGAAGCTTTCTGCCAGCTCAGGAATACCTGGGGTGTCTGCTGTGGCAGGATCTGTATCCACCAGCCATGCTCCTGTCTGCTAACAAAGTCTAGCAGAGAAGCAAGTGCAGGCTAGCAAGGACAGCCATCAACATATGGGTGCAGGGTTAAGACTGTGCTCTTAGTGGTTTCTTTGAGGAATCTCTGTCTTCAGCAGAAGGCTGTACACTTGGGCCTATGGCCCAAGCCAAGCCAAAATGTAGGCAAACTCTCAGTGTTTTCTCCCTTACCTCCCTCCCACCGCGTTAACACTTGTTCCTGCTTTGTCAACTTCGTCTCCTCCTGTTGTAGTTTGGGAGCACAAAGACTCAGAAATGCCAGGGAGGGAACTGGTGGTAGGAGGAGGACAACATTGTAATCAAACATGGTCTGTAAAGCTTCATGTTGCTCTTTGTGTTTGCTTTTCTGCAGGCACAGAGTGATGCATTATTCAGGGCATCTCTCTCTTCTTGCAGCTAGACAGAAGGAAGGAGCTCAAGGTTCTTCATGGAAGTTTTCGTCAGCCATGCAGTTAATGATCTGCCATAAGTCAAGGTACAGAGAAGGCTGAGCAAATAAAGCAAAATATTCACCGCTGTGCTAAAAAAAGTGCTGCATGCTTTCAGTGAGGAAGCTATAAATTGACTATGTTCTTTGTACTGTTATTCTCTGGTGGAGGGGAAAAAAAGAGAAATAATTGTGCTTGTATATAAGTTATTTCCTGGTGGCTTCGTCTTCCCTTTACCTGATGGTGGCACTTTTTTGAAATCTGCAACAAAATGTTTTCTAAAATGTCTAGTTGGGCTCTTGGAGCTCACCAGGAGCCAAAGCTTCCCTAGAAGAACAACGTGACACGTTAAAGACTAACAGATGTATTGTGGCATAAGGTTTGATGGACCATTGCCTGTTCAGATGTAGGAAATGCATATTGAGTTAGGTACATATGTTCCGCGTTGAAATATTGACAACCGTTGTAAACAGTGGGGCCAAAAGTCCAGCGGTACAGTCTGTGACAGCTCCTCAGATGTTTTCTTCCCTCAGTAAACTTAGCTTACTCACTGCAGTTGGTTGAATGGTGGAAGGAAGATGAGCCTTAGAGAGGAAAACATTTTGACCAGCGTGTTTACAGCTTCTTCCTTAAACATTCAAACAATCTTCAATTAAGACAAAATAAACCCATACTTGGATAAGCATGTGAATGTAAATACTTTGCATATGTTTTTCTTTAGCTATATATTCTGCAAGTAGGAACATTTGAATATTTTGCCAAGTGTTTGGACATTGTTATAATTTCAAGAAAAGAGTCTGTATTGCACATGCTTTGGTTTCCTGGCTGCAATCTAGCTACGCTGCTAACAAGGCTTGCATAGTCTCAGGCCAGAAACAGCCATCAGTCAGTTCAGAGACAGTACTGAGCTAGATTGACCAATGGTCTGATTTGGTATAAGGCAACTTCATATGCCCGTGTGAACAGTAGCATAGCTGCCACTTCAGCTGCCAGAAATACCTGTAGTTTTTGAAAGCAGGGTGCTTCACAGAACTTTAGCCTAATGGTTGCCATCAATTTGAGTTGAATTAATTTTAATGAAATGATTTTAGAATGTTGTATTATTTTATTGTTGTTAGCTGCCCTGAGCCTGGCTTCGGCTGGGGAGGGTGGGATATAAATAAAATTTATTATTCTTATTTTTATGATCTTATATTTATCACATAAAGGTAAAGCTAGTTATACAACAAATACAAATTGAGCCTGGGCCCCTGTCAACTAAGAACTGAGCGGAATAGCTGCAGTTCATTGCTATAATTCAGCTTCTTCTTTCATAGGCAATTTGAAGAGCCAAAATCAGAATTTGTCCATGTTTCCTTCTGACACCTGTACCCACAAAGTTCAGCTCGGTGCTCCAGTGTTGAGCTGACATTGTTATTTCTTTTTGTGGAGCAGACCCATGAAAAAGCCTTTGTGTTTGCAGGAGGGGGAACAGTTTTTTTTTTAATTGTTATTATTGTGTATTTTGCATTTTCATTTTGTATATGTGTGTTGTGAACCACCCTGTGATCTTCAGATGAAGGGTGGTAGACAAATTTAATTAAAATAAACATTGTACATACCTTTGAAAACCAAGAAATCATTCATATATATACCGGTATATATATGTATGTATCTCAACATATCCACTCTGATATTTATTCTTCTATATTACGTTGGCCTGCTTTTCCCCCACTTTTCTTCCTCCAAAAATATCAATCCTATATATATAAGTTGCCTTGGTGGAATGTGGTGAAAGGAGAAAACCTTGAAATAAATCTTCCAAAATGACCTTTTATCTAGGCAATCAATATTTTTTTAAAAATACAAAGCGCTTTGCTTTGCTTTCTCCAGGTATGCATTGCTCTGGATCCATGCATAGCATACACTGTTGATGCCAGCTCAAAAGGTACAGAAACTTTGTAGATCAATAAGAAACACTTATTTAAGTATATCAATTCACATCTGTCCAGACTGATAGCTTTATACGTTCTTGTAAATTACACTTCTGTCTCTATGTAACATCACGCTCTGGGTAGTCTGAGACTATAAGATCATACTGCATTTGAGACCTTCAACAAGAAATTGATTTCCCTTTCTGAACCACCCAAATATGTAAACATTTGGGCGTTGTTGTTTTTTTTAGTGGCACAGAACTCGTAGTGTCCATGCCATTTATTTATTTTTTTAAAACCAAACACTTCCACTTCAAAATTGTTCAAGAGCACGTATTTTTCCGGCTTGCATGCATACATTGCTTCCTTGGTTAATTAGCTAGCAAATGGCAAGTAATGATTCTCCATGGTCTTCTCAGTCAAGCCCACTTTGGAAACCTGCTGTTGTCATGCTCCCTAACTGCAGCCTATGATAACACTAAGTAACAAACATCAGACAAAATCACTTCTCTGCTTGCCTCTGAAGAGTGATCGTGCGATTTAACTCCAGGAATTATTGGTTTGCCTTCTGTTGGGCACAGCATTCTACCCTCTTTATCCCAAGAACTCATGCCTAGAGAGACATTAGGATGCACTTCCAGAATTGCAGGAATTTCAGCTTCAAAACTACACTACTGCAGTATCAGTCTACTGATACTAAGACTATGCTGCTGAATTTTTATAGGGTTTAATCCCCACCCCCGGCATTGAAGCTTCCATCAGTGGCAAAGTCTGTTGCTTTACTAATCATTTAAACACCCTTTTCAATTTATTCATATGATTCATAATGGTTTCCCCCCAATGATTGTCATTGCCAGGATTCAGACACGGACATTTTTGCAGCCTAAGAGAGCTTCTGCGATGTCAAAGTAATGAGAACATGGGAGATCCCTCTCTCCGCGCCAGCTCAGGAAGCAGTCATCAGAAACAAAATGGCATTGAATTCAGCACATGGTAAGCCAATGACACAATGCAGTGAAATGACCATGTATATGCTATTCTTATAACTTGATTACACTTTGCATATCAGTAAATTAAGGTTCAGGTGGAGACAGGTGGGCCTCAACAGAGCTTCCTTGTTTTAAGGCACAGGTGCTCTCAATAGCTGAAAGAAAAGGCTATTTCACCACAAAAAAATCGAATGGGCTTCTTATGAGCTGGATGGATTCATAATGTTCCTTTGATCTGATCTGAGATTCCCACGCTGTTATCTTCCATTATTGTTGTTGCTGCTGTTTTATTAGTGACGGTGAGTTACATTAATCAACTGAGAAAGTACAGTCTATCTATGTGGTGCCATTCAAGGCCCCTGGAGCCATGCCCTTAGACTTCAGTTTGCTTTCTCAACTGAATAGAGTTTTGGGCCTGAAAAAAGTGTCTATTTTTACCTGCAGCCTTCAATTTATGAGCATCCATAACAACAACTTGAAAAAGTGCAATCTGCAAGTATTCTTTGGCTTAAGAACACTGAATCATGCTTCCTTTCTCTCCATGGTTTTATGGCGTGGGATTTCAGAAGTACTTTTAGCTATTTTAGAGTGTGACTCTGTACAACACATAGGCGATCCGAGAGGGGTTGTTTTGACGTGGAAAGTATGTGGCAGAAACACATCACTTTACTCTTTCACTAGCCTTGCTGGAAAAATACCTACGCATCTAAGCTATTGTGGTGCTAATGACCTCTGCCTCCTCCTACACAACAAAAGAACTCATGAGGTGCTCCTTATGTATGAAGAGCTGTCCAATATCCATGCGAACTATTGGATTTCCTCTGCAGGGAAGTTTGTCTGGTGCCTAAATTGATGTTCTTCAGTGCCTGGTGAAGATTTTTTTTTGGAAGGGTGCATCTTGAATTAACTTTTCTGATCCAGTAGGAAAGGAAACTCTATTTTCAGCACTATAACTGAGCCATCCATTCTTCATTGTGAATGGGTTTGAGCAGGGCTTTTTTTTCCAGCTGAAACTCACTGAAACTCAGTTCCAGCACCTCTCAGGTGGGTGCCACTGCCATTCTAAGAAAACAAGGAAGGTGTTTATGGTGAGTTCCGGCACCTCTTTTTCTAGAAAAATAGTACTCGGGTTTTGGAACTGCGACCTTGCAAGGTGCTTTTGTTTTAACTGATTTTTTTTGGTGGTATGTTAATTTTGTAATTGCATTTCATCACAACTCATTGCAAACGCCCTGGGATAGATCTGTATGAAAGACAATATACAATACCCCCCCCAATGGATGGCATATTGAAGAGAAAGAGGACTTCAAAGAGGAAGTCCTGCACATTGTGGCCCCCCACACCTTGTAACTGCAAGAAGTCACTGCATTATATGGGGTTATTATATGTCCAATTTATATATAACAATTTATTTATTCATTTATTGTATATTATCTACATACATTTTACTTTCTGAAGACTGAGTGTTGCTTTCAGTGTTATATTTCCTTGCTTGCATTCTCAAAAGAAATGCCAGGAAGTCGAAACCATGCATCCTAACGATGTGCAAATTGTTGCAGATGAGCTTCTAACACCCTTCTGATAAACCTTTTGGGAGTTTCTGTGTTAGTTGTTGCTACTGCTGTTATTACATATATACATACATAATTTTATTTGTATGGCACCTTTCCTTAGTTAAAACAATGCTCAAGGCTGTGCCAGAGGTATGAAACAGCCAGCCGAGTTGTTAGGAAGCTCACACAGGGAGCCTGCTTCAAACTAGATCCCAGCTCTGGAGAGACTTCAGGTCACTTGTGATCTGAAGCCTTGCTCTTGTGAAGCAAAAGCCCAGCAGCCTTTCCCCCGAGCCCTCTCTCCTTCACATATTCATAGGCTTTGCTGAGGGAAGTAGGGGAGCAGCAGATTTGTAATGGGGAGGTATCAAATTTCATCTGCGTGTGCCTCAATTATATCAGCATCTCACCTTAAGAGAGAAAGCTCTAGCTTGGAAGAGGTTAATCATGGTCACAAGGAGGTGTCTAATCAAAGATAATATTAGATCAGTTGTGACGAAAGAGCAGCATATAGGAAGCAACTTCACTTCACGCCTTGTCAGTAGTGGATGGTGCGACTGAAAAGAGTTTCAAAGAGGGCACCAGCAATGAAATGAGCTCTGGTGTGATTAACACAGCTTGTCTACCAGTTTAACTTTATTTTAAGATTGTGCGAAATCACTTCATTTCTTTCTTTTTTATCCTAACATGCATATTTGCAAAGAGGTGTTACAAACAGAGTCTTGCACTAAGTATGGCTTGGCAAATAAAAGCAGTCTATTCCTGTTTTTTCCTTATTTGGGGGAAAAATTCTTTCATGAATAAGTGGGATAACCAGCCTCATATAACCAACATGTTTAATTAATGCATGAAGGGGTTAAAAGCATAGAGTAAGTTGTCCTGCCAGGCTTAGCTCACCTTGGGAAGGACAAGGTAATGAGACCTATTGTTCTCTCTCAGTCTACCTGAGAAGCTCAACATGAGATCTAAGCTGATTGCTCTAAGCTCAGACCATATGACTTTTACAAGCCATTATTTAGGTCCTGTACCAGTACTTCAGGAACTAAACCAGGTTTTACTGCATGTGTTTTCTGGCTGCTCTATGAAAAAACACCTGACTCTGACCTTTGGAGATTTGTAAGTAAACAATTTTTTAACTTACCAGTTGTGTGATCATTTTTCAATGCTAGGGAAAGAGGTGAACTTTGAAAGGAACTTAGAAGTAAATCTTTTAAAGGTCTTTCAGCCTATATTTCCACACTTTACCTTTGTTGCATATTTTGCAATTTTAAATCTCTGCTGGGGTTCTCTCATCAAAGAATACTTGCTCCATATCTTGATCTTGGCATCTAGGGAATACTCCTTTTATATCTATTTTCATCTTTGCCACCAACAGAATATGCTCTTTTTAAGACTGGCATTAACTTTGCCAACCTGGTGCCATCCAGCTGTTTTGGACTACAGCACTGGAAAGAGACAGATTTGCCTGTCCCTAAAAAGAAACTGATGCACTCCAGAAAGTTCCAGATGCTTAAGCCATGTTGTTTAGCTACTGTATGATGCACAAGAATGGAAGTCTCTGTTGATGGTCACAACTGACTGGAAACTCAGCGGCGGAGGAAGCCGTTTGGGTGCCTGGGGCGGCATGCCCAGGGGTGGGGCAAGCTGCCCATAGGGGCAGGGTGGGCCACCCATAGGGGCGGGGCACACCGCAGGGCCTCCGGAGTCTGCCTGTCTCCTCCCACTCAGCCGCCCTACAGCTGGGGGGGGGGGAGGCAGTGGGAGGACCATTTGGGCAGCGTGGAGCCTGCGCACACCCAAGCCACCACGACTCTCCCAGGAGAGATGCATGGCTCGGGCGTGCTGCAGGTGCCATGGTGAGTGCCACCCAGCATTTTGTCACCCCCCTCAGTGGTGACACCCGGGGCAGACGCACCCAATGCACCCCACTTCCTCCACCCCTGCTGGAACTCTCTAAGATTCTGATATGTTTCCTAGTGGAACCAGATATTTCCAGACATCCTCAGACGTTTCATGCAATCTGGATGAGAAAGCAGGGCAATTTTTAGTGCTGTCAAGTGGTTCAGCCATTTCTAATTTCACCTAGGGTTTTCCGCTGCAGTCAATATGCAGCTCACATGGTTTTAACTGAGGTCCTTTAGGTCCATTACCAAGCCTTTGCTGACTTTAATGATGTCCAAGAATTTTGCCTAGTGAGATACCTTTTCAACATAAACTTGTTATGCAATCACATAGTTTCATCTTTTATTGAAAAGACATAGGCAAATAGAGTTGCAAGAGGCTAATTAACAGACTACAAGCTCTTTGGTCTACAAGCTCTTTGTATCTGGGGAACCTGGTGTGTGGTAGCAGAACTGCTGCCTGGTGGGAGCACAGACAATTTGCCTCCATGCCTACTCTGTGAATTTGTAAATAAGCAAATGCCACCAACTTAGATGGCTTTCAAAGAGAATAAGATCATAGAGGATAAGTCTATCAGTGGCTGCCAGCCATAATAACTATGATCCACCTTCACAGTCAGAAGCTATATGCCTCTAAATGGATGCCAGTTTTGGGGAATCATAAGTGAGGAGAATGCTGTTGGGCTCAGGTCCTACTTGCAGGCATCCCATAGACATCTGGTTGGTGCTGTGAGAAGAGGATGCTGTGCTAGATAGGCCCTTGGCATGATCCAGCAGGGGTCTTCTTCTGTGTTATGTAAACAAAAACTCTATCAGTCTCCAAAGAGTGCCCTCCTTTCCTCCCAAACAAGGAAACACAGGTCATGCTTCCCTTGGAACTACTCAACACTTGGGGGAGTGGGGAGTAACACAGTAGTATTTTCTGTTGCTCAGGTGACCATCTGCTCCCTATTACTGCCACACACTTCTGTCTCCAAAGCGCAGTGTTCAATCAGTAACAGCGATGTCCTTCACCTTTGTTGAAGTGTTTGCCATTTTTTCCCCATCCACATTATTTTGGCACTCTTAATGGCTTCAAAGCTTTTATTCCCCTCCCCTCAACCCCCTTGCAGTCATGCCATATGGTCTCCGTTTTGGAGAAGGGGATGAATCAGCATAAATAACCAGGCTATTAGGCGGTGACAGTGAGCGATGTGCTGTGTCACCTGCCCTCGACAACCTGCTCTATCAACAGGCACCGAGTCCATGTGGGCAGGGTTCCAATTAATCACCGCCTGGCAAGACAAGGGCCTGGGTGTTTAAATAACTGTGAGGCAATCCTTTGTTGGCAATGTAAATTATGCAGTCCAAGCTGAGGATAGCTCCCTAACTGCAGGAAGGCAGTCTATCAAAATGTCATTAGCCGGTGTGGAAAGCCAGGCTATTACTGTTAATGCCTGTGCACGTAGTTGGAGATTTTGCTTAATGACGAATTTGATGAAGTCTGGATGAATCACTGTTGATTGCTCCTCCATATTCATGTCAGGTATCTTTCTCACAAACATGCCCAACTTCTTTTTCTTCTTCTTCTTCTTCTTCTTCTTCTTCTTCTTCTTCTTCTTCTTCCTCTTCTTCTTCTTCTTCTTTGGTGATCACTCGTAGCTGAGTAAGATTGTCTTCCGTGGACACAGTCTTAACAGTGAGTCCGTAAGTGACGATGGAGGCCAATTCTGAATCCACACGTCCTTCCACACTGGGGACATAGGCTTTTGGACAGGAGGTGATCACAGTGAGGGTTTGACAAACGTGCCTTCCTCTTAGCACGTTTCTCCCTTTCGTCCCGAGTTCGGGTGTCTTCAAAGTCCACGACACCTTTGGAAAAGGCTGGTCTCCAATTGGAGTACTTGCAGGCCAGTGTTTCCAAATTGTCGGTGTTTATACTGCTCCCCCCCCAAACATCCCAACAAATAGCCCTTCCCTTTCAATTAGCCTTTCTCTTTCCATTATAGACAACTATAAGGTAACAGAGAACCGTGCAAAAGATTATGGCGGGTCTGTCTTTCACTCGGTGTTTGAGGGATCTAGAGGACTGGGGAAAACAAACCTCTGGTTTGTGTCCTTTATTTGTTAGATGACAGAATTGCAAAGAAATGCCTGAGGGCTAGGATATCTGAAAGACCCCCTTGCTCCCGCGTGAACCTGCCTGTAGGTTGAGATCATCTTAGGAAACCCTGTTGTGTTCCCCACCAACAGAGGTTCACTGAGTGGGAATGCAAGACAAGGCAGCACCTGGTGGTAGGATTCCTCTGCAAAGGAGGCAACACTGGCTCCATTCCTGATGGTTCTTACATGCAGGCTTTGTAAACATGGTTATTCTGTTTAGCATTTAACGGTTTTGAAGATATGATTGTTCTTGTATGTGTGTGTGTTTTAAAAAACTGCTGCTTTTGAATTTAAAGTTACAGTTTTATTTTTTATTTCAGAGAATGTGTGACCTAGGAGCAAGGGTGTGACCTGGGGAGTATCTTAAGCACCAGCTAGAGAGGCTTAGAAGACCACATTTGGCGCCAACCCCTGCCTTTCGGGAATTTATCACAAGCATTTAAATAAAGCATCTCCCTATGCTTCTGCAATTTGTTAAGCACTTTTTTATTTTTAAAAAGATAGATCATTTGGCAATTCTATCTGAACATAAAATAACTATGTATTGTTCCATCAGGATGATTTGATCTCAGCAGGAACTGGCAATGCTATGTTACCCTGTTGAAATACTCTTTTTTATGGAGCTCCAAGCAGGCATTTTGGAGAGTTTTATCTTTTACAGAAGCCAATATGTGATTCTCATTATTTCATGCCTTTCTAAAAGTCCCGAATCAGATTAGAGCAAACACTAAAAATGCAGCACAAAAAAACATTTGCTGGAGCAAACTGTGATTCCAATCTTCAGGAAACATTTTATTGCTGTATTTGTTGTACTTTCTACTGATCAAAATCCCACTGAAGAAGTCTTCATTTATCAAATTGTATTATAGGCCAGATTCAGAAGATCAAAATAGCCAAGGGAATCCTTTTCACTAAATCAATCAGTGAAGATGTACGCAAAGCTTTGAACTCCATAGAGTTATACTTCCATTCTTCCATTCCATTTATTATAAAGAATGGAAGTACAACTTGCATGCTCAAGCACCACAATCCCCAATGCCCCTGACTTAATAAAAGAACCAGTCACGACATGATATACAAATTTTGGGTTAAATAAGACCACATCTTTTATTGACTGCAGGTGTAATAGGTTTGGCATAGGCACTGGGTATAACCATTAACAACAAGCCCGCCTGGTGGAATTATTTCCATGGGGATCTAGCACTGAGGGCCTTCTGGCGGTTCCCTCACTGCGAGAAGCCAAGTTACAGGGAACCAGGCAGAGGGCCATCTCGGTAGTGGCGCCCTCCCTGTGGAACGCCCTCCCACCAGATGCCAAAGAGAACAACAACTACCAGACTTTTAGAAGACATCTGAAGGCAGCCCTGTTTAGGGAAGCTTTTAATGTTTAACAGACCACTGTATTTTAATACTTTGTTGGAAGCCGCCCAACAAATCATTATTATTATTATTGTTTGTTTTGGGATGGGGGGTGGAATATGGGAAGCAGCCATCTCCTGAGTCAGAGCAGAGGGCTATTGAGCTCAGTACTGTCAACACTGACTGGCCGTGGCTCTCCAGGGTTTCAGGCAGGGCTCTCTCTCAGCCCCACCTGGAAACATCTGGAATTGGACCTGGGCCTGTTTGCATGCCAAGCATGCATTTTACTACCACTGAGCTACATTTCTTCCCTGAACTCAGAGAGAGAAACTAGCATCGAAGGAGTGAAGCAGGTCACCAGAGAGAGATTATGCTGTACTGTAGGTTTATAGATTTTCTGCTGCTTTTGATTTATTTTGACTGATTTACTATCCGATCAGCAGCCATTTCCCCTTCTTTGTTATTACAAACAGGAAAAAAACACCCCAACACAACACCCTGAATTATGAAGAGGCTACAGGAGAGAACTGAACACAAACATCTACTCCCAAGTCTCAGGCAGGTTCTATGCAATGAGTCTTTGATATCTGCATTTAATTATGTCTCAATTGGATTATAATAATCCTTTTCCTCCTTGTTTCTCGCTTACCGTTTTCTCCACTTGTCTTGCACTTAATTAAAAATGCAGGCAGCGCAGCTAAGATGGTGAAATTAAGGTTGACACACAGGAGAATTTTGCTTCTGCTGGATCTTTTTTTAACCTGTAAAAGTCTGAGCCTTGGGGATCTTGGTGGGTGATTTTTTTGGGGGGGGTTATATGTGTTCGAATATAGGAAAATCTGACAAAAGCAATTCCATTGGCATTGCTTGAAGGTGAGATAAGATTCCCGTGAGATCTGTCCTAAATAAAGTCATCCTTTGTGGGGGAACCCCCCCACCCCAACATCCATGTTATACATCCATTTGGAGCGGGTTTTGGTTTTTAAAAGTGTAATTACAGATGTTCCCCAGGGCTGAGGAGAAAAATTGTATTAGTGATAGGAACAAATAAGACTAGCAGATAATTGTGATAGTCCAGCCCAGCCCACTTTGTGCTATTCTATACCTGCTGGGTAAGGGCAGTTTACACGGTGATCACAAACAATAGGAAATGAAGAGCAAAGCAAAGCAGTTCAAAGTCGTTGTAATACAGGGATATTCTATATTTTATTCTGCTATCCCCCTCGGTCCAATAAATATCCCTCATGCTTGGTCTCTTCATGCCCTGCGGAGAGCCATTTTGTTGCTTGTTGTCTACAAGAAGGGACCACATAATTGCAAAAATCCAGCTGGGGTCACACCTGGATCCACAGGATTGTGTGTTTGCATCCGTAGCTGGATAAGGAACCAGATATGCAAATACAAATAGATGCTCTGTGTATTCGGCCTTTGATGTGATCCAGCTGCTAAGGTTTACCTGCACATAGTCCTAACGTGATCATTGACAAGATCCCCGAGTATAGCCCTCCCCTTCAAAGTCCTTCTAAACTAGTAGACCCTCAACCCATTGAATAACCTTTTCTTTGATCACCATGGTGATTGCTTTGTTCATTTTGTAGTTTACACCTAAATTAATCCTAAAAGCTTTCCTTTTTGATCTGCAGTCCCTCTGAACGCTCTGTGTTGAGAAGTTGTTTGTTCAAAAACCCTATTCTCACTGCCTGCACATATTAATTGAGTACTGTCCTTCTGCAATAGGTGTAGCCAATATAGCACCTTCCAGATGTTATGGGACTACAACTCCCATCAGCATGACCAGTGGTCAGGGATTATGGGAGATGTAGACTAGCAACATCTAGAGGATGGCATGTTGGCTCCCCCTTCTCTAGAGAAGGGATAGCTGGATCCTTCTTGTCATAGCTACAAGGGCTGAGTGGGCTCCCCAGTCACCTACCCAGAGATAGTCATTGGTTGGAGAGAGAGAGATCTCATTCCCCAGGCTGAGGAACCTTCCCAGCATCCTAGCGCTAAGTCAGAAGTTGCTCTTGAAGTTCCTGCAGTGTCCCAAATGTAGCTTCTTCTTTTTTTTTCGTAGCAAAACTGCTGGATCAGAAACAGAGTCTTATGTCGTATTCAGCAGTACACGAGGCACTTCTTCATGCCCAACAGGTACCCCATGCCAGCTACCCATCACTCCAGTGAGCAGACAAATTAGCATTGCAGGGAGTTGGGCTTGATGAGTCTTTCAACACTACAATTCTATGTTTTTACATTTTTGATTAATGGAGAATGACACAAATTCACTATTTTAAAAAGGATGTGCTGACAGTGGGCTTCTGGGGATTTTTTCTTCTTCCTCAAGTGTTATTGTCGTTGCTGCAATAAGAGTGTGTTAGCGGTGGATTTATACTGGACCATCTACACAGCATTGTGTTTTATTAGTTGTTCTGTGAAGCCTCCCCAGTGTAACTGCTCTCTGGAGGGGCAGTCTTGTGCTTTGTTGTTGTTGTTTAATCGTTTAGTCGTGTCTGACTCTTTGTGACCCCATGGACCAGAGCACGCCAGGCACTCCTGTCTTCCACTGCCTCCCGCAGCTTGGTCAAACTCATGTTGGTAGCTTCAAGAACACTGTCCAACCATCTTGTCCTCTGTCATCCCCTTCTCCTTGTACCCTCAATCTTTCCAAACATCAGTGCAACAAAAGTGTAACAAAAGGCAACAACCCTGAAACATCTGTGGTATGAAAAGTTACATGGTTTCAGCAGGTAGCTACAGGACATGGACTGACTTGAAATAAAGCAGTACGCCCATCACAAACCTTTCTTAGGGGCAAACAGTACTGAAAGGGGGATTGCATATAACCACTCCCATACCATAATGAGCACAAATAAACATGAATGCACAATAAAAGGACATCTGGAGGAGTCCTACGATAAGAGGGGCAGCCTGAGGCATTGGCGCATCAGCTCAGCTGCACAAAGGCTGGCATCTCTTTAATGAATCTGAAATGGATATAGGAATCATTCCATTTTGGCATTTGGGTGTCATTTCAGTGACTGAAATGAATTCCTCCTTTATGACATTTTGAAATCCTGCAACACGAGCCTTCAAAGTACCAAATGTCTGTTTACAATCCATTCGATAATTGGATGGTTGAAGAAGAGGACTGGGTAGATGGAAGGAAATTTCATATCCTAACATGTTGGATGGTCTCTGAAGGCTTTCTCAGATCTTCATTCCACGGGGCAAGAACCAGGGATGAAGGAAGATTCCAAAATGGGGCAGCTCTAAATGTGGACAGATAGGCAGGCTGGCCCCATTTTGAGTTGCATCCTTTAAGCTAGGCCTGTCTGGAAATGGGGCTCATGCCATACCTCTGCTGCTCTCCTGCCTTCCCTGACAGTCTCCCCACAACCAAGGGGCAAAAAAGCTTTGCCATAGGGTAAGGAGGGGGAGAAACTAAATCCACTTTGTAATTAAAGATGAATCTGTCAGGTTCACACTAACTTATGTCAAATTCACACGGTACAAATTCCTTCTATTACTACCATGGGGAAAAGTAAAAGGTGACATGTTCTTTTTGACACAGGAGAGACTCTGTAGGCCCTCTGGCTAAAGAAAATCATTTCTTGCTGGGGATCACCAGCTCATAAACAAGCCTACAATTTGTGTCTGGAAGGGAGCATTCTCCTGTCCCTTACGCCTTTTCCCAAAGTAAGGCATCAACATGCTCCTAAGTAATGTGTACAGAAGTAGACAGAAGGGCAAGAAAATGACAGAGATGTGAATAGAGGCCTTGAGGAAGGGTACCCCAACTAGTTGTGAAGGGGAAGTGCTTGGAAATTGGGCCTTTTAATTTTATTTTTGTTTATTTTTTGCGGGGGGGCCCCTCAATATTTGTTGAGTGTTAATGTCAAATAACCCAGTTAACTTTTTTGGAAATGCTGGAGGGTGCTAGCAAACACAACTTTAGCAACAGCCTAATGACTCCTCTTCACAAAAATCAACGTTTACTGGCGCTGACATATCAGAAGAGACAGAAGTTGCTAGGCTACTCCTACTAATCTCAATATACTTATAGGAGTGGATATCACCACATATGGGCCAAAAGGTTTCTGCACCTCTGACTTATAGGAATATATCAGCGCACATCCCACCTTCTTTCTATAATAATTTAAAAAAACCTTTGATACTTATGAGTTTTAAAGTTAGCAAATACTTAATTTTCCAGAAGTTTGCCAACGAAATGCTTCAAGCAAATATAGTTGGAGAAAAAAAATGAACTTTATTTACATATTATGTGTCATCAAAGTATTGTTGTGTGTCTTGTTTTTTAAAGCACTCTTTTGGTGGGGGTTTTTTACATTATTATTAGTTGTTAAGTTATTAGTTGCTAATTATTAGCTGTGACAATAATAACAAATGTGATAAACTTCATTATTATTCTGGAATCAAACTTGCTGTGGGCCTGATTTTCCATCTCCCGCAGTTACCCTCATTCAGAGCTACATATTTGCTCCGATAAATACATAGAGGTCTTATCTTAGAATCATAGAATTGTAGAGTTAGAAGGGACTGGAAGGGTCATCTAGCCCAATGCCCTGCAATACAGCAATCTCAGCTAGAGCATCCATGGCAGATGGCCATCCAGCTCTGCTTAAAACCGCCAAGGAAGGAGAGTCCATAACCTCCGGAGGGAGACCGTTTCACTGTTGAACGTCTCTTACTGTCAGAAAGTTCTTCCTGATATTTAGTCAGAATCTCCTTTCTTGTGACTTGAAGCCATTGATTTGGTCCTACCCTCTGGAGCAGGAGAAAACAAGCTTGCTCCATCTTCTCTGTGGCAGCCCTTGAGACATTTGAAGATGGCTATCATAACTCCTCTCAGTCTCCTCTTTTCCAGGCTAAACATACCCAGCTCCCCCTAGAAAAACACAAGTGCTAAGTCAAGAACAAACCTTGGCTCTGGAACAAGACAAAACACGAACCTAGGTTTGGATACATTGCTAAGCCAAACCATGGCTTAGCTCCAGGTAGCATGGGAGAGAAGTGAAAGGGCCTTGTATTTTTCCTCGGAGTACCCTCATCCTGGTTTGTCCATGCTTAGCCATGTTTGGGTTTGCATTGTGAATAACCAGGCATGTATGTGTATCACCCAGGTTTTGTTTTTCTTTTTTTAATTCAATGCAATAATTATTATTACCAAAGCCAGTCCTGTTTCCCTCCCTTTTGTACTACAATAACTGTGCAGAAGTAATGGTTAAAGAGCTTACCGAAATAATCTAGATTGTTTCCATTTGAAAGTGCTTCACTGCTTTGGTGTTAAGTACGTAGTAAAAAATAAAAAACCAGCTGTAGACACAACTGATTTCATTTCCCCAAATGATGTGGCAGCTACCAGCCTCAAGGAAAGGAGCAGGTTGAAGTGCAAATGGTCAACATTGCATTTAGAATAGCTAATAATAGTAATAATCCTTTATGCTGTTGTAGAGCCTTTTATGTAAGAACAGAAAAGGTCACAGGAATGCAAAGAGTGACTATTTCATGGCTGCACACTCACTTAGTGTCCTTTTAATATTTCCACAAGCTCAAGGGGGGGGGGGGAGAGAAAGAGAGAGAAATAATTGTAAAGAAAGTAACTAAATGTATTCCCATACTGATGAGGCAGAGAGGATGAGTGATTTGTTGACCCTACAGCATTTGTTGACCCTATAGCTATTTGGCCCCCAGTCATTTCCCTTTAATGCCTGCACAATTGTCAATGGGAAGACTTTCAGATGATTGGCAGCACCATTCCAGGACTGTTGGTTATGAAAATCCACCCCATTTCAACACTGAAAATATTTACTGCCAGGCTAGGATCAATGCAGACAAGAACTAGCAGATATCTTGACTTGCCTGCACTAGGTACAGGCCGCAGGCTGGAGAAAGTATTCCTTCACATAACGAAAGTTACAAATATTCTGAATATTTCAGATGGGGCTTTCCAAGCACCAGAGAGATCTCTTAGATATGGCTGGTCATATCCATGATGAAGTGTTACACAGTTTCCTTCCAGGTGGGCACCATGTTCCAACCTTAATTTTGGAAGCAAGCCTCAAAGAGGTGACTTTCTCAGGATACAAAGGCTAGGGGTGAACTACTCCATTTGTTCACTTGCATGCAAAACTTAAAGGTAAAGGGACCCCTGACTGTTAGGTCCAGTCGCGGATGACTCTGGGGTTGCGGCACTCATCTCGCTTTACTGGCCGAGGGAGCCGGCGTACAGCTTCCGGCTCATGTGGCAAACCAGAGCAGCGCATGGAAACGCCGTTTACCTTCCTGCCGGAGCGGTACCTATTTATCTACTTGCACTTTGATGTACTTTTGAACTGCTAGGTTGGCGGGAGCAGGGACCAAGCAACGGGAGCTCACCCCGTCATGGGGATTTGAACCGCCGACCTTCTGATCGGCAAGCCCAAGAGGCTCAGTGGTTTAGACCACAGCGCCACCCGCGTCCCTCCCACATACAAAACTTACCATTCTTTTAACAAAATGCAGCTGTAGAGATTGTGACCAGTGTGGATGTGGAAATGGGTAGGGGAAAGTACTTCTTAACTCTTTCTCACCTCTGGTGGCTCTCCCATCCCACACACCTAAAATCTCCACCACCAACTGTTTTTCTGCTTGCAGGGGGAAAAGATATGTGTACAATGTGTGATGTGACATCACCATACTTTGTATTTCCTGGCACAGCCACCAGCAGCCAATGATGTGAGCAAATTGTACAGTGTGATGATGAAAGCTCACACCTTGTGCGACACCAGGCATAAAACACAGGAAGACAGGAAGAAAAGAAATGCCTTTAAGCACTTCTTTCAGTGTCCAGATCTACCCACTTGGCATGGAACTGAAATGGGGCTTCTCCAGATATTGGATATTGCTTTGTGACTAGTCAATTGTGACTCCAATGCATGAATTCCCTACTTATGGGCTAAGTGTCCCTCCTCATAGGTGCTGGGATGCACAACATCAATAAAAGGAAAAGAAGAAGAGGTCAAAAACAGCAGCACAGCTACCTCTGTTTCTGCCAAGAAACAGCACTGTGTCCCATCCATTTCTTCTGAACTTGATGTGAGGCTACTGTCTTTGAATCAGGTGTTGCAGGATTATTCCCCCAAAGACCAAAAATGTGATAAAAGATATCCTTCGAGCCAATCATTTGGAGAAGCCCTTAAGACACAGCACTATTGCTAAACATTCATCTGTGCAGCTTCAGGACAAGCGCCAAGGCAATTGGAGGCTGGAGGAGGAGGAATAAAACTATTGATGGAGTGGAAACCTTTACGTCTTGAACTGTTTAATCTTCAGGGCTTAGGGACCAGGTGATAAGACGGTCGCTTGTGCACTCATAAAAAAAAAGAGGACACGGTTCAGCAAAATAAACAGGACAAAATAGGACACTGATTTGCATAAAAATTGCATAAGCTAATTTATATGAATAGGTGCAGATTTTAAATGACATACCACAATTTAAACAGAAATACAATCCATCTCACCATTGTGGGGAAGACTATGACCTGGTGATCTTTGTGCCTACTTCGTCTGCTGCTTAGGTGCTACCTGCAGTCCCTGCTCCTTAATGGTTTTGAACAGGACAGCCTTCCACATAGAGCTATATCCTTTGGACAGTAGGCCACATGATGATCCTAGGCATCCAACCACTTGGAGGCATCGTAAGAAAATAAGAGGAGCCCTTCTAGGAATCCAAAGGGAAACAACGGGAGACCATCTACAGAATCTTGCAGCAGAAATGTTTATTCTGTAGAAGTGTGAGGGAGAAAAAATAAGGTGTATGCACATAGTTTATTCCCCTAAACAAAGAAACCTAAAAAATATTCCAGGGTGATTGAAAGTTTTGTCCCCTTTAGTTCCAGCATCAAGTATATATCCAGGCAAATGGGATTTGCAACAGTTCGGTAGAAAACAATCCATTTTCAAGGCATTAAACATCAAAGTACATATTGGAATTATTTTCCAGTGTGTTTGTGTGTGTGTGTCTGGGGGGGGGGGAGCGATTATGTTTTCTATATATATTTATATAAATCCAGTTCTTGCAACATGGCAGATGTAAGAGTTTGTGTCACTTGTGAATCTTTATTCGTTGTTGTAGATGCAGCAATGTTGGGGAGCATCCAGTTCTTGAGTCCACACTTTATAAAATGCATAGGAAAGAGACACTGGATGCAGAGAAAAAGAAAACATGTTTTCTTTAAATGAAGCATTTATTACCACCCCCCCTTGATGGCATCGCTACTCTGGAAACTCCACAAATTCGCCTTCGCCCCCCTTTTAAAGCTATCTATGGCATAGACAAAACCCCTCTACAAACACTTTTAAAACAGCTGCGAGGTTGCTTGCATGTACTAAAGTGGTGAGAGATTGTAAGGAAAAATAATGCTAATATTAAGAAAGCTTGCAAGACACTGTGATACCAAATTAGAGCCTATGGGGAATCTTAACAAGGAAGGCAAATTTTATTGTATGGATATTATTAGGCTAGAGAAATTATGAATATGGGGCGGACTCTTTTCTGTTGACACCAAGTCAAGGGGAGGAAGCCTCAGCTCCTTCTACTCAGAACCAATGTTCAGTGATGCCAGAAGCATAAATGAGTGATTACACCCCACAAGATTGTCACGGCTAAAATGGCCGCTGTTTCTTTAATGCGAATAAAGCTGGCTCAGCATGAGTCAGCGGCCTGCACCAAGTTGTATATATAGAGTGAGAAATGTTAGTTTGGTTGCTGGTGTTTGGGTTGGTTGGTTGGTTAGTGTTGGTGTGTATAGTTGTTCAGTCGCTTTTGCACAAAGACTTTTAAGAATAAAACTCTGCAAGGATATTCTCGTGGACTCTTTTTGTGCCGACAAGGGTCCAAGGACCAGGCTGAGGAGACAAAGGGAGGTCAGAACCTTTTCCTCCTTCTTTTTGCTTTTTACAAACACTGACAAAGATCAGTTGTTTATCCAACACAAATGTGCTCCTTAGCAAACCTGTTTCAGAGAACAAGTGTACGGCTTAGATCCAACCTATTGTGGAAATTGCTCTTAAGCTCTCACACAACAGCCCACACAAGCCTGGAAGGCATGCCTGAGACTGGTGTTCCCAGCACAGAAAGAGCTTTTAAATCTCTCCACCTTACGGTGCATTTAATCTGTGTGATGTCAGCTGGCCGACGACCAACCACAGAAAGCTGCAATTGCGTAAGTTAAATGCATGCAACTTATGAGTCAACTTTATGTCTAAATTGTCAGGAGATGTGTCTTGTAGAGTTAATTAGTTCCTTCCCCCAAGATAAATATTTCATTTCATTTCATAATTCAAGCATTGTGAGAATTGGATCAACAATTATGCTTATATATTTCACCTCTTCAAAGCACACCATATCCTCCATACTAAATAAATCCCTGCACATGGAAACCTAGATGCCAAGAAGGGTTGTTCTAGCCTAGTCTCCCCTGACACACTAGTTTTCTGTGTGGGTGCTCTTTGTTTTTGTGTTTGGTTTGTTTTGAAATGTGAAGCAGTACACTCCATGAGACTAGGCCTATGATACCAGGAAGTGGTTTCATGTCTAATCAAAACAGGACAACAGAAATGGTGTGGGTCACACAAGCAATTTGTGGTATGCTTTGTTAAAAATCACACAGCACCTTCCTATACACATCTATTTAGAAATTTCACTGAGTTCAATGGGTCTTGCTCCTAGGAAAGAGAGTACAGGCTTTCAGCCTTAAGGCACCATTAAAAAGTCACTGTTGCAAATCATTTTTAATACTCCATGATCCACTTTGTCCTGTTAATCAACACAGTTCTTTCTTTAACACAACTTTGTGATACTATCCCTTACCTGATGTGTGACATTCTTTATGTAAAGTCCTCAGCGATACACTTAAAACTTATTTCGAAGCATGGTTGCTACTCAGCACGAAAGCTCCCATTGAAGTTTTATCTGGGTACTTGCCGAAAAATTCTTGTGACAGTCGCAGAAAATCAGCATTTTGTTTGGTAATGTAGGAGGCAGTGGCGGCGCTTCATGCTCCGGCACTGGAGGGTGGAGAGCAGGTGGGGAGCTGGACCATTTCCTAGGGGCACGACGTGCCACCCGCAGGGGCGTGGTGTGCATCCTTGGGGCGTGGCACCCAGTGTGGGTGGGAGGGCAGCCGTGATGGCACCCCACCAGGATTACACTTCCAGAGGCACTGCACTCCCCCCGCACCCCTCTTCCTCCACCAGTGGTAGGAGGTGATTCATGGGGAAAGTCACCATATGGAGGTTGCTTGAAGTCACTCCACATACTGGTACTAGGAAGATAGGGCTTTAGGGAAAAAGCCCAGAATGTGCAGGAGGCCCCCAAACACAGCAGTGCCGTTGTCTTACCATATTTGAAAATTAAGAAGGACACAGCGCCATCTAAAGAGGGGAGTCCTTGTAAGACTGTTGAGTCTAAAATCACCTAACGGCACCACTGACTCAATGAGGCAGTCATTGCCACATGACCAGTTTCTTGTGTGAAGTCTCACTGCACATAGGTGAGACAGTTATTATTGCTACAACCACTCAAGAGTGTCAACCTGAGGCCGAGATGCTATACACAAGCTGGTGGCCACCATGTGGAATAATGGACACCACATAGTAGCTGTAACTTTGTAAGCAGCAACGTCTCCTTACGAAACATGCTACAGCAACAGACTTGAGCTTCTGCTGGCCTACACACACACACACACACACACACACACACACACACACACATATATGTACACACGCACGCACGCACGCACGCACGCACACACACACACACACACACTGACTGAAGAGTGTTCTATATTATTAAGAAGAAGAAGGAATAAAACAAGCAGCACAGAACAAGCAAGCATACCTATAGGAATGCAGACCCTTGGAGAATGTAACTGCCTTCATTTTACCAGGGGGGAGGAGGGGCTAGCTGCAAGATGAGCCCCAAAATAACAAAGGAGGGAGGGATATAGAAGCTGACTAAAATTGCAGTTGTCAAGGAAATTACAAACCTCGCAATCCACCGAGAGATGTTTCCATCCTTTGCTTGTGTCTTGACAGACTGTAATTTGTCATATAGGATGAAGACTATCGATCATACATACAGTTTCTGTGACTGTCTGGTAAACAGAATAAGTCTGAGCCCCAGACTGGATAAAGAACAATGCCTCATAGCTCAGAATCTTTCCCCAGAAGCTGACTAAAAACAGCTACTAATAACTGTCAGCCTGTGCATATTTAACAATTTTGCTCTTTTCTGGTTGTGTGTGTGTGTGGCCTTTTAAAAATTTGCTCTTGAGAAAGAATTATTCATGAGATCCTTCACTTATAATCAGACATGAACCGGGAACGTGAAGAGTGGGAGAGTGAAAAAAAGCAGGATATCGGTGCTTTGGTGTCTCTTTGCTATCTCACTTTCTGAAGTTCTTGTCTTAGCCACGATGGCAAAGGTTGTCCCAGTCTGTGCAGCAGTTTGGATAGTTCCACATTGTGATCTCTGTAGTAGTTTGAAAGGAATGCCCTAGACTGACAATGAGGAAAAGAAAGCAACTGTCAGACTGAGTCCTCTGCATAGGATTTACCTAAAACAATATTTCTTATAAAACCCTTTTCTCAGGCCACTTGAAAGCTATAGGGGGATCTCAGCCAACCCCTTAATAAACTTGTTTCTTTGTTCTACAAATCAAAACACATGCATAACTCATATATTTTATTCATGGCAGTCTTGCTTTCCTCATGTGATGGATGTGCCTGTGGGGCTATATAGATTCATCTTGAAATCTTGGCTATATGTAACTCCATCTTGTAATTTATTTTTTATACTGAATATGCTCTGTGTATGCTTCTGCTATTTTATGTAGGGCTATGTGTTGGTTTGTACATATGATTATGATAAATCAGTAACAATTAAACAAAAAAAAAGGATGTGCCTGCTTTTGTGAGCAAAGTCACATGAAGTCAGGTGTAATGTTTGATCACTGAACTTGGCTAGAGGGTTCCTGAGGTGGAGTGGCAGACTTCATCACTGCTTGGACACTGGGTGACATTTTGAATCAAAACTTTACTTTGGCATGACTTCACCCAGGTTTGGCATCGGTTTGGCCGCCTCTCGATATAGCGTCCACAAACTTGGCATGAGGGTTCCTGAAGAGCAGATGGCAGACTTCAATGCTTGGATGTTGGGCACCATTTTGATTCAATATGGCAGACCCAAATGTGACTGTGGTGTGCATTTGCTCCCCAAACTTGGCACAAGGGTTCCTAAGTTGGGGGTGAGAGTCTTTGAATGCCAAGCACCATTTTGAATCAAGATGGCAGACCAAAATGAGACTTTGTTGTGTCTTCACAATTTTTAGCGTGATGGGTTCAAACTCATAAATTACACTATCCATTTTAAAACCACAATATGTTTGTGTTTTTTTTAATCCAGGGCAGGACTAGGCACTCCCCACTAGTATATTATATTTCTGATAATAAGCTTTCAACAGAAATCACTGCCATTAGCCCTGCACAATAAAGGCACAATTCAGTTCCCAATCAGGACCAGCAACGAGGGTTAGCAATGTCAAGGCCCTGCTGAGATTTCTGCCTCTACAAGTTGCCCATCGTCATCCCCTCAGATCATCTGGTCTTACTGCTTCTCACTGCTGCAGCTAAATGTTTGGCTTCCCTCTCTGAGCACATGAGCAATGACAGGAGATAGGAGAAGGAGCAGCAACCTCTGCTTGCTTTCCCCCCTCCCTCTGGTAGGCCATGTGGATTGGTCCTGGACAAAAAGGGCAAGCCAATGGGCAGCAGCAACAGAAGGAAGACCCACTCAGAGAAGGGAAACTCCTTGGTGTCATCTTGCAAAAGACCTCCAATTGAACTTGGAGCTGGTACTGCTCCTAGTAATGAACTCCACTTTTTTCTTCATTGAGACATTAAAATGGTACCTAATGTTAGTATAGCTGTAAAGTTTAGATATATGAAGAAAATGGTACCTCTTGATCCATTGGTGGGTATTTTCGGCCTTTACTTTTCCCCAGGCATTTTGTCTTTCCTCCTTCCAGTAGTTGACACCAAAACCCTTTCTGAGGGTCAAACCTACAAAAGTTTGCCTAAATTAATGGAAGATGTACATGGGGGAAAACCAAAGCTTCTCAACACTCAATGGCAGTCATCTCTGGCAGTCATTTTCACCTTTCCAATGCAAAAGAAATCTGGGCAAGAATTTGAAATGTCAAACTTAAAAATCAAGGATGGAGGAACTGTAATTTTTTTTAAAAAAAAATCATACTAATGAAGGAACCAAATATATTAATTTTGAATATACTGTTGCAGCATATGTAAAATGCTGGAAAAGTTTGCAACATTTTCACTATTTAGGAGATGTTTTGGAAGGCCGCAGAATAATTGGCTGGAATATAACAGTAATTAGCTGCCAAATGTATTTTTTCTCTCTTTGCCTTGGGCTTGTTCCGATAATAGCAATGAACCTGAATATACCCACATATAAAAACACATTTCAGATATAGAGAGGTATTTTCCCTCCCAGCTCGGTCTGTTACTTCTATTCCTCAGCCCCTAAATTGTATTTTAGTTGTGGTATCAATTAAAATTAAATAAATCATTGATTTAAAAAGGATATATTGAGAGGAGATTCATTTCTATCTACAATTTCCCAATCTCCTTTTTGCATAGCAAAGTACTTTTGCTAGCTTCCAGTAATTTCCCAAGAGGAGAAGCAATGTCACTGCCTATGCACAAGGAAAGAAATAAAGCTGTAGAACTTATGCTCCAAACAATATATATGCTTTCCAGGAAATGTATATAACTTTACCAAGAAGCAGTGCTAATTTGACAAGCTTTTAAAAAGTTTCTCCTTTTAAAATCTAACCCCAAATTACTTTCCCCTTCCTCATTCTCTATAACTACTCTCTATTTCCTTTTTACTCTTTCTATTTCTTTAATCAAGTAAAACAAAGGCAGGCAGATGATTTGGTGTAATGGTGCCCTTTTAAAAAAGGGGTGGTGGTACCAAGGCACCTCAACTGACCATAAAGAGGAGTGGGGAAGTGGGGAGGTTAGGGGAGTGGTATTCTACAAATTATACACCTACTCATGTTAGGACACCAAAAATAACTGATTACAGGAGAAATAATAAGGTGAAGCTGAGGAAAATCAGGACAGGCAGCTGTCAAAAAAGACCAGAACAAATGTGCGCTTTGCTGCCAACTCTGGATGAGCCCTAAGCAATGAAACTGCCGAAGCTTGCATCGATTTTATAACCACTGGTATTGTGGAGAGTGGGCACAATTCACTGCTGTAATATAGTTACTGATTCACACTTGTGTGCATGAAAGGGTTAACCAGAGCTCAGGTTGCCAATGAGGTGGAGCTTAGCAGGCTCCCTACAGCCTTTTGTTTTCTCCCTCCCAGTCTTTCTCTTTCTGTTTTGTGGAACAAGCAAATAGCCATGTGGGAATGGCTCACTACAAGTGGGCTGAATCTCTCTAAAATGATATTTTATAGTCTGCATCTTTGCTCACCCAAAGATAGCATGATTCTTTTTGTAAGGAAACCAAGCGCATTAAAACTTGGTTAGATTTACATCTGCACTCAACCATCTTTTAAACAAACCTTTAAAATACTTAGGCGAGAATAAATCACAGGCAGTTAGCTTTGCAAATAAGTGAATATTTTATTCACAAGAGTTTCCAGAAGTTACAGCAAACAAGTCTCCATCCATGGGCAGTACATCGAAGATGAAAAAGGTTCCAAATGACTTAAAAAGGAAAAGAACTTGGTTTCCTTACAAAAAGAATCATGCAATCTTTGGGTTAGCAAAGATGCATACTATAAAACCCAGGTTGGGCTTTATTTTTATGTACATCTGTATGCATCCTGAGCCCATTGAACATGAAAACATGAGAACCCCCTGAGAAGATAATGTGACTTCAGAATGCTGAGCATTTCCAGTCTCTTACCCAATAGTGCAATGGGTGAAGATCTTTATTCTTGTGTAAACTTTCACCTAATAACCATATAATAATTACCTGTGCAAAATTCAGATGCAGAGGATGACAACCAAAGGGTTTAAAAAAGGAAGTAAAGGGGACTTACGTTAGGGCTTCTGAATAATTATAATGAGGAGAAACTCCCAAAAACTTTTGAACTTCATCCATTACGGTTGCTGGGTCACTTCTTAGCTGCTGTCCATCAATTATTAGCAACTGTATGGATAGATAAATTGTTTGTTTAAATAAAAATCTCAGATGAAGTGTGTGGTAGTGTTGCATGAATTACAAGATACCTAGACAAAAGATGAGTATGTGATTGGAGCTTGTTTTCTATGATACGACACTACAAATGCATTTACAAACTGTAAAGGTTAACATATTTGCAAAATAAACTTGCCAAATGACCACAGAACTGTGTGAATGCTTCCCCCACCACCCCAAAGGTATATACTGAAAAGTGAACACACAAAGAAATGATGTCAGTACACCCACTGGTCCTGTCTCCACCTCTGCACATTCACATTCAGTTTGGTGCCTACATGCATGAAGCTGTAGACCTCAATGGATCTATACGAGTAACATTCAAGGCATGGGGCAGGCTCCTCCAAATTTTTCAACCTGGTACTGGACAGATTTGGAAAAGCTGGTACTGTGGGTTAAACCACAGAGCCTAGGACTTGCCGATCAGAAAGTCAGAGGTTCGAATCCCTGCCACAGGGTGAGCTCCCGTTGCTCGGTCCCTGCTTCTGCCAACCTAGCAGTTCGAAAGCACGTCAAAGTGCAAGTAGATAAATACCGGTAGGTACTGCTCCTGTGGGAAGGTCAACGGCGTTTCCGTGCGCTGCTCTGGTTCGCCAGAAGCGGCTTAGTCATGCTGGCCACATGACCCAGAAGCTGTATGCTGGCTCCCTCAGCCAATAAAGCGAGATGAGCGTTGCAACCCCAGAGTCGGTCACGACTGGATCTAATGGTCAGGGGTCCCTTTATCCTTTACCTTTACCTACAAGCACTCCAACATTTAGACTGTTTTTAATTCTGAATTTTAAGTTCTTCTAACCAGCCCTTGGAACTGCTGGTGATAATAATAATAATAATAATAATAATAATAATAATAATAATAATAGACTCCTATGAATATAGATGAGAAATATAACATGCTGCTATGGTTGCAAGAAGCTGCACACAGCTTTTAAAGTTTCCTTGCTGGATATCATTTTTGACTGAGCTTATTTTAAATTATTGAAATTCTGAGTGCACATTATTAATTATGAGTGCCCCACAACTGCACTTTAGCACAGTTGCTAAGTGCTTACGGTTACTAGCCTTTGTAACACCAACCGGGCAAGCTGCGAAAGAGGCTCATTTTAGAAGAAAGGAAGCAGACTGAAGGATCTGCAGTCACTCTGATAAAATCAGAGCTGGCATATGTGTTACATTTCTGGCAATGGTTGGCAAGGCTGCAATCTTACTACAACAAGAGGAGGTTGATCAAACTCCTAGTGGGCCACTGGTAACAGTGTGTGGGCTGTGTTTGGGTTGAGTTGCAAATTGTGTTCTCATGCCTCATCATGGGCTCAGAGAGGTAGGCACCTCTGGCCCTTTCAAGCCTACTGCTGCTCTGCATGCACACAAACATCACAGACCTCTCTCTTTCGATTTCCCAGTGTTCCTTGGCACAGATAAAAGCCACGTTCAGGCATTTGCCTGAACATATGAACACAAGCATGCAATCCCGCCAGCCCCAGTGTTCCTGGGCAAGCCAGGTGCTCTTTAGATCTTTGCATGACTAGCATGAAGGTCTGGTGAGTTTTTAAAAACTGTTTGATTGAACTCACTAAGGAACCTCCTCGTGAGCGGGAGAGCTGGCTTTTTTCTGGGACGTTTTCTAAGTGCTTTTACCCAGACATGCTTTATAAAACCCATTAGAGTTTGCACTAAGAGTGTGAAGATTCTAGAGCAGCTGGCATGCCTGGAGAGAGTGGAGGATTCTGCGTGAATGCATATCCTTGCCCACATCCCTGGTACATTCTCAGGCTAAAGCAGTAAAGCAAAGTGTCATGGCAGGAGGGAAAGAGGAGCCCTGCAATTCTATCAGTCCTGGGATGCAGAGCAAAAGTGATGTCTTCTCAGCATTGGATTTGCTGGAATTCCATGCTGTGGCTGAATTTAGGGGGTTCTTGCCCTTCCATGGCACATTTGCAACACCCTCAAGGCAGAGAAGGAGAATGTGTGGTCTTCTAGATGTTATTGAATAGCAACACACATAATCCCCCAACCATAGGCTATACAGGCTGGGGCTGATGGGAGGTGGGGTTCAAGAAAACCTGTAGGCCCTCTCCTGCTTCTCCTAAGGTCAAGTTCACACACAAATAATTATTATTAAAAAGCAGGGCTGGAGGAATTTATTTATTTTTAATATACTTTAGGCAGCAGCAACATATTTACAGTGGTACCTTGGGTTACATATGCTTCAGGTTACATACGCTTCAGGTTACACACTCCACTAACCCAGAAATATTGCTTCAGGTTAAGAACTTTGCTTCAGGATAAGAACAGAAATCGGGCTCCGGCGGCGCGGCGGCAGTGGGAGGCCCCATTAGCTAAAGTGGTGCTTCAGGTTAAGAACAGTTTCAGGTTAAGAACAGACCTCTGGAACGAATTAAGTACTTAACCCGAGGTACCACTGTACTTCATTTTTAGCAACCTTCTAGGGAAAATATTTCAAAATTCCTCAGCAGAACCCCCAGTTTTTAGATACCAATGGGTTTTTCAGCTCTTTAAAAACTCAACTTGTGTATGAATGTGTACGCTGAAGTGCTTTTTCTTTTAAGATGAGCCACAAGATGAATGCTTGAGGTTTATCAATCCATTATTAAACAAGCTACAATATTGCAATTCATTATTAAGCATGCGACAATATTAAACATGTTACCAAGTTATGATTATCATTTATCACAGGGAAAATAATTGGCAGAGAGGGGAAGTTACCTGTGAAGTGGGGAAGTGTGTTAGCCACCTTTCTATGTGGATAGCATACCAGCCAGGGGTTAAACATCTTTTCTGTAGAGCCTTCAGGTCACTGGGTGCCCAGTCATCAGAAGTAATCACTTCATAGAAATTGAATTTTAGGGCAGCTGAGTCCTCATGAGAACGCTGGTGCTAGTTGAAGAAAACTGAATGTTAATTAACCACAAGTCAGGTGGAATGCCTGATATTTCCCAATCTTTCCTTCCCCAATCTAGCTATTGTCACTTACTGTATTGAGTTCTACATCGGAATGCCCCTGAAGATGGTTTGGAAACTACAGTGGATACAAAACGCCACTGCTCTCCTTTTGACTGGTGTGGGCTGGTGAGAACCTTTTATTTATATTATTAATATTGATTAAATTTATATTTAATATCACAGGGAGGCTTACAACATAAAAACACAAAATAAAAATGCATAACATAATAGCAACCCCTCCCCCCCAAAAAACCACCTCCCCACCAACCATTCTGAAATACCTGGCTCACTGGAACCAAAGGTGACTGATGCAGTGGAACATAGGTGAAAAAGATTCACTTGCCAGTGTGGGTATTTAACACTGTGTCTAGGTGTTTCACATCTGATTTGTACTTGACTGCAGTACAGTCGTACCTTGGTTTTTGAACAGCTTAGTTCACAAACAACTTAGAACTTCAACATCGCATACCCGGAAGTAGGTGTTCTGGTTTGTGAACTTTGCCTCAGAAGCTGAACGTCTGGTGCGGCTTCTGTGGCTTCCGATTGGCTGCAGGATGCTCCTGCAGCCAATCAGAAGCTGTGCCTTGGTTTCCAAACGTTTCAGAAGTCAAATGGACTTCCGGAACGCGTTCTGTTTGAAAACCAAGGTATGACTGTAGTGCTAGAACTATTTGCTCATGGCTTCTTCTGCCCACCCATCTCTGACAAGGTGAAATGGGGGCAGTGCTAGCAGAGAAGGAACCAGGTCCTTTGGTAAGACACAAGGATATGACTCCCATGATGCCACAAGTAGGGTATATGAACTAGACTTATCACTACTGTTAGATCACTTCTTCATATACAAGCTCCCTACCTGATACCAGGAATATGCCCGGTCTGATGGATCGATGAGAATGGTGATGATTTTTGCCTTGGGGATCAAGGAGAATGCACGCCTGGGAGCGTCTTCTGAATGAAAGTAGTTGGCACTTTTCTCAAACACAATATCAGTAGAGAGGTTAGAAGGAGTAGGGAAAAAATTCATATACCTGCAAGCAAGTAAAAAACCAATGTCAGCAGTGCTGATGCGGATGGGAAAATACATTAAACCAGTTATTTCCTCTCATTCCAAAGTAAACATTACAACACTTGGAAGCCTAAGCAGCACGGTCAAAGATATACATTGGGGAAACTAATGAACAAAAAGATGCCCCATCAGTTAAAATAATAGCAAAATGATACTTCCACTTTTCCTTTCCTTTCTACATCATTCCCCACAATGAACTTGAATTTTTCATTGCTGCTGATAATAATTTATACAACATTGAGAACAAGCAATTAAAAACAAATTAAAAGGGACATAAACAGAATAAAAATGAAAATCTAACTCTTTCCTCAACTGTGTTTGTTTATGAGGAATGTAAATATTGATACTGTAAAGTCGGACGAGATGAAAAAAGTGCAACATTTTGGCAAGCATCACATCAGTACAAACTAATTTCTTATTCATTCTCAAAGCACTATGCACCAAAAACTTATCTGGAAATTATGTAGATGTCACAGATACTTCTATAATTGCTCCTCTGTGGTTTGGCATATGCTAACAATGGACATTTGCTTTGTTTTGTTTTTCTTCCACTTACCAGTCAATTCCCTTGTGATAGTTGTTGCCATTAAAGAACTGAACCTCTTCAAAGGTTTTTGGACTAGGGAGATTACTAATGATGGAAGGATGCATAAGGAGAAATAAATAAAGCGCTGTTGTTCCTACAGGGGGAAAAACACAGAAGGCAGGATTAAATGATAGTGTAGGGAAGGGTAAAAGATGTAAAGCATCTCAGTAATGGAAAAGTATGTTAAAAATATGTATTTTATATATCAACCCTGGCAAAAGTTTATTTTAATTGCTTTTTACTTAAATCCTTCTCTCTGGTGAGTTAATGAGGCCCCTACTGACTACAGTGGGAAGTATGCATATATGTTTAAAAGTAAAATTTATCCTGGATCTGAGAAATCTTTTCAATACGATAATGATCTACTTTATGTTCATTTCATTTTTAGATATCTTTCTGGTTTGACATGTTCCTGTCCATCTGAAATATTAGGTGGCTCAACCCTTTGTCTAAAATAACAGCTATCAAAGCAAACTCACTTTTAAAAGTTTACTTTCTCTGCTGCTTTTCTCTCAAGAGCATATGTGGGTATCCCCAAATCCATTTTTCTTTTCATTCGCACAGTCCTGTGAGGCTGAAAGTACTATCCAGGTACTTTGGGGTTGGAGATGGATCTGAACCTTAGAGGTCCAGCCATATTATGTTGTAATTATGTTGTGGCATCTAAAGTATAAAAAAATGAAGTGAAATATTGGGCTAAAATAATCAAAACTGGTTTAACCTACTCCCAATAAATGCAGTTAGAATTGAAGTATAAGTCTGCAATCCTAAACACTCATTGAATATCACTGAAGCCCATTGAATACAGTGGGACTTACTTCTGAGTAAATATGTGTAGGATTGTGCTGTTAAGTCTCCTATGCCCAAATCCAACTAAGCAAAACTGGTCTTCTAGAAGTGAAACCAATTAAGAGATTTCATGGTTTGGCCACAGAAGTTGAAATAATGTCTGATTTCAAACATTCCTACAGTAGCAGATTCCCCTCATCACCAAAGAAACAAAAACAAAACTGTTTTATGCAATTAGTTTTAGATTATTTTAAAAGCTGTCTTTTCCACTGCCTTC
The DNA here is from genome assembly GCF_964270895.1 of Podarcis filfolensis. Taxonomy (NCBI): domain Eukaryota; kingdom Metazoa; phylum Chordata; class Lepidosauria; order Squamata; family Lacertidae; genus Podarcis; species Podarcis filfolensis. The sequence continues at coordinate 51,518,184 of NC_139610.1, read as the reverse complement.
TCTATAGCTGCCAAACTAGGTTACGTGATAGGAACTCATGGGGTTTCTTTAAGAATGTAATACAAAATTCTGTGGGAGGAAAGCTGCAGTGGCTCAGAGCTGATGATGGTTTCTTATCAAGAGTGATAATCCATCTGTTGCTCATCACCAGCTAACTTTGCACTGTTGGTGAAACATTAACTTCTAAGGTTTCAATTTGTGGGATGCTCTCCCAGGGAGGTCCATCTGGCACATTCCTTATACACCTTTAGGCACCAGGCAAAAATGTTCCTGAAATCTATAGATGCAGATCCATAGCAATGCATGGATATTTAAAACATGGTAGGGACTTTCTATACAATAAGTTGCAACAAACCTGAGTTTGCAACCAAGTGAACCATGCAGATGGCCTTCTTGGTAGTGGCGCCTGCCCTGTGGAATGCCCTCCCATCAGATGTCAAGGAAATAAACAACTATCTGACTTTTAGAAGACATCCGAAGGCAGCCCTGTTTAGGGAAGTTTTTAAAGTTGGATGTTCTATTGTGCTTCAAATTCTGTTGGAAGCCATCCAGAGTGGCTGGGGAAACCCAGCCAGATGGGCAGGGTATAAATAAACAAACTATTATTATTATTATTATTATTATTATTATTATTATTATTATTTGAAAGGAACCTGTAGCCAGTCCAGGTTCTCTGATTACTATACCTCTGTGCTATATGGGTATACAGTACTTGCTGTGAAATACATGTCTCTGTTATTCACTTATCACACTTTCAAGTTTGCCTATGCAACCCTGAGGTGGCTATGTAAAAAATACTATTTGTCATGGGGTTCTTTTGTTCAGGCATGCTGGACTATCTAGTTTCTAGTATCTAGTATCTCCTCCTTCGCTTCTCTGTCACTGAAATAGAAGCAGCTCAGCAATTGTGTTTCAGGCTTTAGACCACAATAGATTTACTCAGGAGATTGCTGAAAAATTTGGAGTTTCTCTCTTTTCTGACCTAGTTTGTATCTCATCTCCCAATTCATCAGTTTTGTCTCTTTAAATCAAGAGACATCAGACAATTGCACAGAGGTGAGACAAGAAGTGGTTATAAAGGGAACAGCAGGAATGACTTTTATGGTGGAGATTATTCCTTCTCCTTATCTCCACAGATATTGCATAGTCACAAAAATGGAGAAGGCTGTAAGTTCTTAAACTAAAAACGTCTGGAGGAGAAAGAACAACCCAGGAAGTTTGCTGAGCTTGAATAAAGGTAAAGGGTAAAGGGACCCCTGACCATTAGGTCCAGTTGTGGGCGACTCTGGGGTTGCGGCGCTCATCTCGCTTTACTGGCCGAGGGAGCCGGTGTACAGCTTCTGGGTCATGTGGTCAGCATGACTAAGCCGCTTCTGGCGAACCAGAGCAGTGCACAGAAACGCCGTTTACCTTCCTGCCAGAGCGGTACCTATTTATCTACTTGTGCTGGCGTGCTTTCGAACTGCTAGGTTGGCAGGAGCAGGGACTGAGCAATGGGAGCTCACCCCGTCGTGGGGATCTGAACCGCCAACCTCTGATCGGCAAGTCCTAGGCTCTGTGGTTTAACCCACAGCGCCACCCGCATCCCTGCTTGAATAGTGCTTGAACAGAGCTTGAATAGTGGTTTCTAAATTTATGAATGAAAAATGACTACCAGAGAAAAGCGTAAGACCAAATAATGTCACTATTTTAGGATGACATTGTGTGGGTTACTAACTATATGGTCAATAGTGTGTCTGGGGCCACATGATTACCTGGTATTGGACTACTTGACTGCAAAACAGCACCAGTGGTCAGGTAGTAGGACTGTGAGCCCAAGTCCGGCATACTGTAATGTAATGTCCCTACTTTGATAAAGATTCAGTGTTCAGCAGGAAAATTCTACCCCAGCAATCAATATCTTTCCAGGCTCAACACTTGGTCGAGCATTGAAAATGTTAGGGTCCACAGGAAAGCTCTCTGAGTGCGTTAATGGCTTTTATCAAGGTCAGCAGCTCTCCGTATCACCACATTCTGGACAAAATGTCGAATCCTGCTTTACTTTTGAATCTTGTTTAATGATACCACTGCAGCATTCAATTACCTGTTTTCTGAGGTCCGATCACAAGAAATTTTGGTAGATGGTCACACGTTTTATCCCTAGACCAGATATCCCGATGTCGTCTGTCATCACATGGATTCTGATTGAAAGAAAGGAGTGGGTTAATTCCTGGAAGAAATTCAAATATTCTGACATTCTGTCCGACTGAAATGTCCTATGTAGTGACCGCTCCTCACTTCCTGCGATGGAATGCAAGAAGAATCCTGCCACTCCCTGCTTGCCCACAGATCTGATCTTGAAGCCCAGGTGCAAGAGAATGTATCCAAATTACTGTTAATGAGAAGGCTGAAATTAATTTTATATGCTGTAACAAAACTGTCACTTGAATATCATGCCCAAAGCTAACCTATATTTTAAATTATTTATTCTGACAAATTATTTGTTAGTTTTTTTCTCTCTTTGTGGTTGTTGTTGTTTTTTACAACAAAATACTATTTCCCCCCGCCGTTTGTAGGTGTGTATATTCTTCTCATCAATAAGCTTTCCAAAATAAGATGCAGAATAAAATTTCACACATGAAGAAAAACCTACACTTGAAATACGTGGTTTGATATGTGCCATTATTGTGTGAAAACACCACCCTGTAGTTTGCCTGACAAACCAGAGTTGAACAACTCAGTTTAAATTGGAGCACTCAGCATTAATTTCTGGTCTATAAGTTCAAATCCCAATTTGTATTGCATTTGTCTAGCTCCAGTGAATTCGGTGACCTTCTCAGAACAATGCAGCATAAAAGAACTGCCTTGTGGCAACAGACTATCTAGCACAATGCCTTCACACCAATGTACTGATGAGACCTTTCTGTGATTTCTTTTCTGCACAGCTACACCAGCGTTAGTTGCTGCTGTACATGGTCAGCGTGCATAGGCTGGGGAACATAACCATTGGATATCACCCTACTAAGCAGTCAGCTGGAGTTCCCCAGATGTAAAATAGGGCTATTTGCATCTTACATCCCAAGGCTCTTAGGAATATGTGCATCGCAAGGTAATGTTTGCACTTTATGTGCTGCATCAATGTTTAATAATGGATGTTGCCAGTTCTGATATTTGATTATCCAAAAATTTACAGTTTGCTTGGTTTTATTTCTTCTTTTAAAAGAAGCAAATCAATGGAATTGTTACTTAAAGTTAAATTTATCCACTTCAAACTCAGGTGGCAATTAAGTTTCCAAGATAAAGTGTTTTGGCAACATTGAACATTCTCAGGGCGACACAAAAAAAGCGGAAGATCGCAGATCGAGGTTATTTAGCCATTTATCCTTCTACCATGCGTTAATGAGAAATAAAATGTGAGAAGAAAGTGAAAGGAGGCTCTTCAAAAGAATTATCATGCTGAAATTGCCTTTGTAGGGGATCCTGGTGTGCTAAATACAGTGGGCTAGATATTCAGATGGTATTGATCATACAGCTTTATTGCAGTCCACAGGCATCATGGCTTAAAGCAAATGGGTAATCCTTTCTTTCAGCAATGAAAATTATAGTGAAATTTGTCTTTCAAGGTTATAAGGAGCTGTTTCTCAGCCCGGCCCCACTAAGATCCTTTTATTAAAATTCCCAGGAAGAAAAGTTAGGATGGTACAGATGAAACACCCTTTTACTGGGACTGTCATTTGCTGTAATTGTTTTTAGGACTGAATATTAAATTGTTGTAACCTATCCTGGGACTTGCTAATGAAGGGCAGGTATCAAATGTATAAAAATTACTATAATAATATACACGCATGTGGTCAACGTGTATGGCACCTACCAACTTGCTGACTTCTGTTCTTGATGTACATCTGCTACAGTTGACTGAATGATATGGCAGACACGAATTTTGCTTTCACATTTTTTTGAAGCCACCCGATGTAGATGACAATGTAATAAAATAGGTGCATCTGCAACTCTGGAAGGGCACCTAGTCCGCCACTGTTTCAAAGTGTTGCATCATACAATTTACATGTTTTTAATTAAATTGTAGTCACCCTGAGCTTGGGAAGAGTGATTTGGAATATATCAGGCAAATAAGTGATAAAAAAGGCAGAGTACTGCATCTTTCAGAAAAGTCTAGAGGACATTAGTGTATTTGAAAATGCACAATGAAGAGTCATGAGGTGGATCTAAAAAGCCATGAAAAAGAGACCAAATTATAAGTTGCTTATACTGTAAAAATATGTAATATCCATTGCACAAAGAAGCAAGAGACATTTGATAGTATAATTAGTAGGCCTGATACAAAAATATTTATTGTATTCATTTTCAGCAGTTTTGAAAGCCATCCCCTCTTACAATGAAGTTGAAAGGTACTCCCTTATTTTAAAGAAATGCTTCTGAAATTGTTCACCTGATCATTTAGATTTTCTTTCTTGCTGTCTTTGTCAACTGATTTAATTTGCCTTCAGTAGCCAAATTGATTGGCTGTGTCAACCCAACCAGCTACATGATCCCCACAATTGCTAGGATCACCCACATCTAATAATCTAACAAACCTAGCCCTTATTCTCAGTGTACTTTGCCTTCACTGACATCATCAAGTATTGGCTATATAGAACTGTGATGTCATGTTGTTCACTATGTAATATTGGCAGGGATAGCTCATGTGACTAATCCAGGAAGAAGAAGAAGAAGAAGAAGAAGAAGAAGAAGAAGAAGAAGAAGAAGAAGGGGGAGGGGTGGCACCAATACAGCAGCAGACACAGGAATCCATGGCAGGGAACAAGTTTGAAAGAGAGCAATAATTTAATTAAAATTGAAGGATTTGGGGAAAATATTTACATTGCTACTTATCCCTAAATTGCTGTTTTTGGTGGAAAAATTGAAATGTGAAAATATTTAGTCCGGTTCTAATAACTGCAGCTTTCTTTAGACAAGGAATAATGAAATGGTAGATATTTCAGTATTTGGGGTAACTTTCATCTGCCCAAGTGTCTTACTCTCTTCCAAACTGCACAAGGACCTAGGCTGTACTTATGCCATATACCGTATATAAAGAGCAAAGAATCTTGGAAACTGTAGTTTACCCTTCACGGACCTACAATTCCTAGCAGTGTTAACAAAAGACAGTTCCAAGGATTATTTGGGGGAAAGTAATCTGTTTTAAATGTGCTTTCAATATATGGCATCTATGCAGCCTGTGTGGTGCTAGAGTTGGCGCATTTTGACAAGGGGTGCATTTTTCCTATGGCACAAGAGGCTATAGACCCCCTCCTTAGTTAGGTACTTGTGTACATTTTCTTCAAAATAGTCAAATAAATGAATCCCAAATGCTACCATTCCTCCAGGTTGCTTGCGGTAATTGGAGTTGCAAGGATTCCATGTTATAACATGGCTTGTCTGCTTGCTCTGTCTGTAGTCATCTAGCTGGCTGTTCATCAAAACAAGTTAATGCAATGCATCAAGCAAATAAAGGGGAAGGCATGATATGAAGAGCACACAAACACTCTTTGTCTCTTATAAACAACAGTCAGTGTAATAGCTGTTATTTTACAGCCTAGCTCTAGGCAGGTGCTAATGAAGGTAATGTGACAGACAGTACCTTATCTTCTAGCTAATATATTCCTAGGCCAAACTGCTGACTTTGAAAGGGGAATTAAATGATTTTGAAAGGCCATTTAAAAACAGATTTAAATGTCTTAATTAGTAGACGTTGCGTTTATAGTTCTCCCCCCTCCCCCCGCAGCAGTCTTCCCTAAAACAATATTGTGAATGAATGCTGGGCTCCTGCTGTTCAGTCAGCTGGGTCTCCTTACCTGCCAGAGTGGGTCTTTTTGCTCAGGGAAGAGCTCAAAATACTTGTGAGCCAGCTGAATGGGACGCAGGGTCTGCAGCTTCAGGTTTGTCCAGCTCTGAACAAAGCTGGCCAGATTGACAAACGTGTACAAACCCAAGCGGTCATTCCCGTAGTTAGACAAATGAGTCATGAAGATGCTGATCTGAAAGGTGAACAGACGAAATACTTGTTTGTTGTAGTAGCAGGAGGACATTGCTAGGTGGCAGCAACTATGTTCCCAACCTGAAGTTAAAACATTTTTGTTGTTATTTAAAGTGTTCTAACATCCATTCCCTTCTGTCGCTCTGCAAGGATGCTTTTCAGCAGATGTATATCCTGCATGAACTTTTGCTGCTGTTTTTGTTCTAAAGGAAGGACGATAGCAGTTTTTACAGCATCTCTGTGTACAGCAGAATATGCCTTGGATTTCACAATAGTTTTCCACCTTCTTTTGCTGTTGCATCACAAGGTTTAGTAGTTTTCAGAGGCTCTCACAGCTCCGACTCTTAAATCCACAGATAATGGGATGGGATGGGTAATCACAGTTGTAGCAGCATCTGCACCAGATCTAATGCACTTCCCTTTTTTCAAGGTGCGATGAATGTTGTTAGGTACTAGAGACTCATATAATTTGCTTACAGTCTTGAAAAGAACAGTATGGCTACAATCATTCCCTTTGCCCATGTGGATTGGCTCCAACAATGTTGTGTTGTAATTGTTATAACTAGCCCTTAGGGTGAAAGGCAGATAATAAATTGTATTAACAACAACAATAGCTCCACAATGGGATGAATGCTTCCTTTTCTATTCAGGGCTTAAAGGTAAAGGGTAAAGGGACCCCTGACCATTAGGTCTAGTCGGGGACAACTCTGGGGTTGCGGTGCTCATCTTGCTTTATTGGCTGAGGGAGCCGGCATACAGCTTCCAGGTCATGTGGCCAGCATGACTAAGCCGCTTCTGGCGAACCAGAGCAGTGCACGGAAATGCCGTTTACCTTCCCACCAGAGCGGTACCTATTTATCTACTTGCACTTTGACGTGCTTTCGAACTGCTAGGTTGGCAGGAGCAGGGACCAAGCAATGGGAGCTCACCCTGTCGTGGGGATTCAAACCACTGACCTTCTGTTTGGCAAGCCCTAGGCTCTGTGGTTTAACCCACAGCACCACCCGCATCAGGGCTTAGGCCAGTGTAAAAAAGTACTGCTTTAACCATAGGGGAGATTGCATTCCTGCTGTGACCAAAAGCTTTTTTTTGTTTTTTACCACAATATGGCAGAGTGAAGGTATGAAGCATTTCTCTTAATTTGTTTTGATATCTTCTTACTGACTATGTTGCATTGCTAACAAGGGCTATAAACAGGTGGGGAGAGACCCTGAAAATAGTCACTTGGGAATTTTATGTGCATGATGTGGTTGGATCTCATGGAGATTCTGGCTGGGGGAATAACGTTTAAACACAGAAATCTTGATAACAATCAGATGGCCCCATGTCTGTTGCTGTCAAATTCACCCACCCACCCACACCCCATGATTGCTAATCATGTTGCTAATGTTGTGTGTAGCTGAGCAGATAGATTCTTCGTTTGTTTACAATTTCACAATCCTATTTAGCTGGTTTTCTAGCTCCGTCTGCCTCATGGAACTGATGTGTTGGACATTTGATCTGAAGAAAATATTATTTCTCTTCAGCTTATCTTTTATACAAACTTATTTCATTTTCTCTTTTGCCTGATTATGGCTTTTTGGATAGTGACACCACTTTCAAATATGAACAGCATAAAGGACAATTCATACAGAGATTTAAAATTAACTTTCATGAGTGCAAAGTCAGTGCTTTATCAATAGATGCTTTCTATCTAGCTTTCTGTAGATTCAGCCTATCTTTGTTATTCACAAACTTGTATACACTGGATTAACTAAAATTAGGATGTACATGGAAAATGAGTTAATTATACAGTTATCAAGAGATAAGAAAAGCAGTAAGCAATTATCATACTTCGCTTTTGTTTCCAGTGGATTCACTCCCGGGTTAACAAGAAATATGCATTTTGTCGGAGGCAATGTAAATTAACTAATGCCACCACTGCAATTAGGGAAAGACATGCTAAACAGTATGTTTTGTAGTCATTATGGTACGCTTCTGACAGCATTATGAGGGGAAAAACCATGGCGGAAGCATTTTCCCCCTTAGCATCTGAGAAATATAGTGATCTCTCAGTAATATATTCCCTGGAGTGGCATTTTGCTGTAGTCTGCTAATGGCATCTCAATGTGGAAAACAAAAGAACAGCCAGGATTCTACATTTACTGGGCATTTGTAATCAATGACAAATTTATCTTTGTCTTGGGCCCAATGTGGACATCACAGCCAACTTTCCAATGCAAATAACTGCTCACTAATGGAGCAGCCGACTTAGGGCAGGGTTGAAGAGGATGGTGGCAGGGATGGCTAGTGTGGAGAGTTCAGAAATGGCAGAATCCTATCTGAGGATGGCTGTCACATTGTCTCTTGTCTCTTCTTCAGGTTAAACACACCCAGGTCCTTCAACTGGACTTCTTCATAGGACTTGGTCTGTAGGTCCTTCTCACCAGCTTTATCACTCTTTTCTGCACACATTCCAAGCTGTCGCTATACTTTTGAAATTATGGTTCCCAGGACTAAACATACTCCAGATAAAGTTTGACAGCAAAATAGAGTGGCACCATTAACTTATAAGCTGGACATTATACTTTTGTTGATACTATCCCCAACTCTCAGCCCAACCTGCTTCACAAGATTGTTGTGACAATAAGAAGGGGAGGGGGGAAGGAGGAACCATGCACATCACATCATCTTAAACATCTGGAGTAGTAGTGGGATATAAGTAAATAATAAATACATGGTGGGAAAGGGAGTGCAGGGTTTGTTGACATCCAGGCAAGCCACCATAAGGTGGGCCTGAAGTTCAGAAAGGCTTCTACCTGGGAGGAATGACTCTTAGTTTCTGAGCCAGCTTTTGCCTTCACATTTGTTACCGTATGTGCACACTAATTTATATTTATGGGCATAGCTAGGCATTATGTAGGAATATCCCAGGTAGATCAGAACAAGACTCCAGCAACAGCCGGCCAGATGTTTACAAATAGCCTTTATGCACCTGACCTCACTATCTAGAATAGACATATCGTGCTTCTAAAAATGGGGGTTTCACTTAGTTATGATGACTTATAAACCTATCCCACAAGTTAATTTTTGCAATCTATAAAGATACATGTACTTACTTGTGTATAATGGAGGAAATGTAGGTGAGTACAGTTCTGGGACTTGAACCTATGCAGTCAGAAGTAAGCACTACTTAGTCCCAGGAAACTATGCATAGGATTGCCAACATGCTATGCACTATGGCGTTTCAATGTGTGTGTGTACAGTGGTACCTCTAGTTACGAACTTAATTTGTTCCGGAGTTCTGTTCTTAACCTGAAACTGTTCTTAACTAGAGGCGTGCTTTCACTAATGGGGCCTCTTGCTGCTGATGCGGGGCTGGCACACAATTTCCGTTCTCATCCTGGGGCAAAGTTCTCAACTCGAGGTAACTCTTCCAGGTTATTGGAGTTTGTAACCTGAAGCATTTGTAACCTGAGGCGTTTGTAACTTGCGGTACCACTGTATGTCATACCACACACCCACCCACACACCTAGAACTGTCTGCATTTCTGGACATTCCTAGTGGACACGGTTATGGGGCAATCATAATGAGCTCCTGTACTTCCAAGTTTATCACTACACCACTGAACTGGCAATGCCATGTAACTCAGAAAAGAATATTTCTGCTGTAAGTGTTTTTCAGGCATGGAGCTGAAGGGAAAGCCTTGAAAGCCTACTGAGACCTAGAGATCTGCATTCACACCCTCCTCTTCCGCTTTCTAGAATAACCGCAAGATAAGGAGCCATTCGCTTTTCCATTTTCGCCCCTGCAGCTTCTGCCAATGTGCCACTTCTTTAACTGTGGGTTCACAGTGTTTAAAAACATGTCCATTAGTTTGCTAAAATATTTATAAAGCTTTTAGTACATCCATAAGGTGAAGATGGATGGAACTTAGGAGGAAGTGTCCCTCATGACCCATCCATAGCTGTGTTAGCGCTGTATCCACTTTATTTCACAGAAGGTCATTCAGGCTGTTTTTGTCTCACTCTGAGTCTCCTATCAGCAAAATGTGGTGAGCTCACTGTATATTTTCTGCATCGGCTGAGTGAGGCACAGGCAGCTGGTGCAAAATCACTGGATGCAATTGGAGAAGAATGCTGGACTATGCAATCAACTTTAGATTTTTTTGGTGGCTCTCAGCAACATTTGATGCCTCCCCCCCCCCCAGCCCTCACCTTGCCAAAGCAGGTAAGCAAGGTGCTGGCCTTTGGAAAGGAGGCAGGAGGGCTCTGACTGCGTCCTAGAGCCCTCTCATCTCCTTCCTAAATCCTAGTTAGGGCTTTCCCAGCTTTGGGAAGGAGGTGGGAGGTCTGGTGGTGGGGGGGACAAATTCTGGCCTCACTTCCCCCTCCTACCCAACAAGGCAGTGAGCGGCCCATGGGTTCCATGTCAAAGTACTATTGTGGCCCATTTGGCATGAATAGTTGGAGCACCCTGACTTAGAAACCAGCGAGTTATTTGGTGTTTATAGGACTGCACTTGCAGCTCACCTGTACATTTAATCTGCTATTTAGCACCGTTAAGTTGCTAGTTGTCATTTAGAAAAAAATAAACTGAGGAAATACCATTTGCCATTTGGGTTGCTTTTTCAAAAAAACTCTTTAGCTGACATAATGCAACAAAAAATGCATCCTACATCTGGCTATTTACTAGCTTCCCGGAGTCTCATTCATAATATTTGGTTAGTGACTTATTAACAAATAGGAACTGTTTTGACTTAAGACAGATGAGCTTGTAAAGACCAATCTTCCTGAATAAAAAGCCTGGACAGTGACTTCATTAAGGCATCTTTAAGAGGGCAGCTGTTCAAACAAAGAACAGAAGGCTCTTGCTGTATTTCAACCAGCAATTGCTTGACAAACCATTTTTCTTTCCCTTCCAGCACAGACCTGATTCATTAAAAAGGCAATACATGCTAAACGCAGTGCTATTAATTCTAGGTGAAATGCATTCAGACAGCACTCGGCCACATTCTGAGGGCTCTCTCAGCCATTATGCTGATCCTAAAGCAGTGCTCATTTAGTAGGAAACTTCACATGGCAAGATCTAATGAGCAGTTGATTCCAGAACTTAATTTCTGAAATAAGTGGTGCAGTGACTTGAGGCTATAGCATAGCGTACTGAGTTAGAGACTACCGGGATAGGCCCTGGAATCTATTTTGAACTCTGCTTCTTCCAGCTCAGCAATGTTATTAGGATGGAGAAAGTATTTATTTTTGGGTGGGTGGGGGGTACTGGAAAGCTTAACATGTGAGCACCCTCTGCTCAAATTAAGTTATTTTTAAGAAACCCTGCAAGTTTTAGGCTGCTACCCTAACCTCACTACTAGTGAGTAAGCACTATTTAATTCAGTAGGACTTACTTCTGAGTAGATATGCTATAGATTGCAGGGATAATTTCTCTTTTCTCCTAGAGGCTGGGGCAGGGTTTACCTTTGAGAAGCTCTGAACACTAAGAAGTGCTCTACAAATGTCAAGTATCAAATTTGAATGTGACCAGGATATAGAATTCAAGTTTGCGATCTGATGGTGTCTCATCTTAAGGCTTGGTTACATCTCATTGTCACACTTAAAATGTGACCAAGAATAAGAATCCAAGCTGGAACAACATTGAGGAAGTGTAAGACTACATGGATAGTGTGGACTTATATTCTAAGTTCTGTCTTACTGTCACATGTTCCTTGAGAAACAGAATCTAAGTTTTGGGCTATGTCCACAGGGTCACCTTGGTATTCAATAGCTCCTACTGAGAAACAAGAACATGAAAAGGCCATTTCATTTATGGATCAGGATCATGTGCTTTAATTGGCTATGGAGTTGCACTCTGAAATACGTTTTCTTTATTTCATCCAAACATGTTAAACTCACTGTCTGACACACTATCTCTACTGTTTTCCTGATAGTTTTTGCCTTTGTTCTTGGAAGTCTGAGAACAAAAATGATACCTGCAATTTCAATTTTATTTCCGAGAGATAGTTATACTACTTGCTCTTTTTCTTCTTTGAGCACATCATTTGTTCCTTTCCTGCACCTGTTACATAAACTGTAACCAATAGGCCCTTTTCATGCTGTAATGTTTTGTGTCATTTCCTTTATCTGCTTTTGTCCTCTACTCTTTGATGCATCAAGCATGGAGATACATGAAAGCAATGAGTTATCTGGGGGTATGAATTCCAGATGTCACTCAAGGGAAAAACATACTTCTGTCAAACTGGTTATAGTTCGTTCTCCTGAAGGAGACATTTTTCTTTCTCTCTCTCTAACTTCTGTCCTCTGAACAACACCCACCACATTCCGAGTTCCCTCTCAGCTAGTGGTTTGATGATTATTCAAGGGTTAGCGTTGGTATTTCCTGTTGCAAACTCCACTGATGAAAGCATTGGGGACAGTGCAGAGACAGTCCAGTTTGTTTAGATGCATTAGAAAAAAAGGAATGTTTGCCTCAAAGAAAGAAGTGAGATGAAAGTTGAAGAATAAGATATAACAAGGTAACTATGATCTGGTTTGAATACAGAGGGGGGAAAGATAGATAGGACTCACACTTGTTTTCATAAGAAATGTATTTAATCAGTGCTTTTTCTGGGGGAACACAGGGGTACATATACCCCTAAACATTTTGTGAATCTTTGTACTTTTGTCCATTTACTGTATTTATTTTCCCTGATTTGAACTATAAAATAGTGATTTTCTTGAGTCGAAATGAGAGTACTTCTAAACATTTTCTTTAGAAAATAAGCACTGTATTTAATAACATAGCCAGCTATGACATCATAGAATCTCAACAAACATGGCAGTGCCTTTGCTACCCATTCCATCTCCTTCTGTGATAGTTCAGTAAAGTTGAGTAGCAGAATCATATAAGTAATTACTTTTAGGATTTCAGCCTTAATTTTCAGATTTTGAGAAATCAGCAATCATGCACTAAATGTTCAACAGAGAGCTGTAGCTACCGAACATCTCTCTTTCTTTCTCTGGAAATAACCTAGGAGCTTCCAGCAATCAAAGAAAAGACAGATATGCCTACTTCTCGTGGGGAGGTCAGGTCAGGAGTAGGAGTATCTGAAGAAAAAAATGTCCCAGGTTCGGTCCTTGGGCTCTCCAGGTAGAGCTGGGAGAGAATACTTCCTGGAACCCTGTGGAGCTGCTGCCAGTCCGTGTAGACAATACTGAGCCAGCTAGACCAGTAGTCTGACTCAGGGCATGTACACAATGAGTAATAAAGTACATTCAGTGCTGGATGCAGGCATCTTCCCGGGATGCTGTACATGCAACGTCATCCCCAAGTCGTCCCTGTCCCACCTGTGTGTACAGACAACACAGTCGCTGCTGTGTTAGATGGAGTTACAGCATAAAGGCATGTACAACTGCAAACCACTATCTAGAAAAGTACACAGTGAAATGACCACTGCACATTTTGAAGGCTACATGTGCACACAGCCTCAGTATAAGGCAACTTCCTGTGTTCCAACCCTGCCAAGACAGAGAAGTCTGAAGAACTTTCTAAAATAGATGCAGTATATATTTTTTTAGTCCTTATCATTAAGTTCACAGAATCACAGAATCAAAGGGATTTCGAAGATCACCTAGTTCAACTCCCAGTCAATCCAGGAAATCTACTACTACATCATCCCTGATAGGTAGCCACTAACTTCCTACATTAATCACAACTTTTAAAAGTTTGCGTCTTTAGAGTGTCCATAGACTTGTTCTTCAGGGGCAATGGAGTATGGCCCTCCAAGTTCCTGTCATTCCTTTGTTGCCATGTTTACATTGTACGGGATGCGGGTGGCACTGTGGGTTAAACCACAGAGCCTAGAGCTTGCCGATCAGAAGGTCGGCGGTTCAAATCCCTGTGATGGGGTGAACTCCCATTGCTTGGTCCTTGCTCCTGCCAACCTAGCAGTTTGAAAGCATGTCAAAGTGAAAGTAGATACCTTCCCGGTGGGAAGGTAAATGGCGTTTCTGTGCACTGCTCTGGTTCACCAGAAGCAGCTTAGTCATGCTGGCCACATGACCCGGAGGCTGTATGCCGGCTCCCTCGGCCAATAAAGCGAGATGAGCGCCACAACCCCAGAGTCGTTCGCGACTGGACCTAATGGTCAGGGGTCCCTTTACCTTTATACATTGTACAGGCCAGCCTCTACAGAGTTCTTAGGTAGCCCAGCCTTGTTTGATAGCCTCTCCCCTTTACTAGCCGCATTCAGCTAATTCATCCATTGCACCTGTTTCTGTAGCTTAAGTCCAAATCAGTTCTCCTTCTAGGCATGTGACTGATGAAAGTGTTGGCTTTATACATACAGGTGGGTTATAAGGTTCAGGCTGTAACTTTCCTTGAGAACTGATAAAACACATGCTGGCGTTTTTCAGGTTTGTAAATATAATGCAATTATTTGTTGTCTCGAATGAAAAACATAAATTCAATTTTACAGAGAAATTAATAACAAGCAAAGTTCCCAGAGAGCATGCATTACTTTTGTAGCTGAATTACCAGCTTTTGGTGCAGCAGGCTCTGTGGGAGAGCAAGAAATATTGCTCTGGCTGCAGTTCTGATCCAAGCAATGGCATTTTAATTTCCCATGTAGGTTTGTCAATACATCTCAGACTTGTAAATTCCACTGTTCTAGCCCTGGGTAGAAATTCAGTAGATCAGTCTTGTTGTGAGGGGCTTATACTTAGATAACATGCCTTATTACCGAGACCTATGAGGAGTTAACAATACTTTAAAAAATACAGCACATGCACAGAATGTAGAAGACGTTATCAATCATATGAACATACGGAAATATGAGAATCGGAGGGCATAGCAGAACTTATATCTACTCTGGGAAATAGGCTAAAACTGCAATATTATTCCTCTGTAATATTGCAACACTTGCTCATAGAACCACACATTACTAAAGGCTTGCAAGTTTTCGAAGCTGCACAGGAGTTCAGCATCTTAAACTTTTCAGGAACTTTCTCAACACAAAAACAAGAAGATACAGAATCTTATTAAGAATGAAGAGCATGGAACAACGCCCTCTATCGATCAGATATACTGCTTATACCATCATTACAATGCTTTATGCCCTTGGCAATTTTATAATTGTATCCATTTCAGTCACTCCTGATTTTTCTTTTGAATTTATTATCAAAAGCTCCTCGTGTTGAACTTAAATTATAATTATAATGTATAATTAATTACAATGTTCGTTGTTCATTTCATGTGATTATTCCACATGAGCACCCACCTTTCTCTTTGGTTCATTGGTTTTACATGTTGGTTATTGTTATTAGTGGCATAGCGTCAGTTGCTGGCACACGGGGTGGGCGTGCGTGACGGACAGGGGATGCCAGCACAGCCCTTGCCGCCGATGCCAGTAGAGCAACTCCATCACCAATGGAGCAAAGCGGGGCTGTCTTGAGCTGCCTGCCCACCCATGCAGGGGGGAGACCAGCCAATTGACGCAGCCCTTAGCAGGTGGGGAGGAGCACCAGGCCACGCTGTACTGGGGTTTCTTGTGTGGGGGCACCTGGTTTGCACCAACGCAAAAACTGTGTGTCCACGGCCACAGTCCCCTTAGTACCCCCATACTATTCCCCTGATTGTTATGAACAACTAAATGGGCAATGACTGGGCAGAGTGGGGGGTAATATTGCTACGACTCACATGAGGCTTAAAAATGTAACCACAGCAAATGCTTTTTAACATGCACTGGCATTTTTTGGTTGCAATTATATATTGAATATATCCAATTCAGGTTCTTGAAGCTGACTCTGAATTCTGCCCCCCCCCCATTTAAAATGGCATCTCCGCAGGGTGCCAGTTACACTTTCCCAATCAACACTGATGCTTTCATTCGTTCAGAATCTATCATGGTCATATCATGGTCATGTAACATTAAGCATTTCTTCTAAGACTTCAAGCCGGTGTGGTATTAACATTGACTATAACTGTACAAGCTTAATCTGGAAGCACAAACATGTGGTGGCATTATGTTGGTATGAGAAATTCACCAGTGAGCGTGCTTAAAGTTGCTTCAAATGTAAAACAAATGACAGATCCCCACATTTTGAGGGGTCTATTTCCAATGAGGGCAAAATAGAACAGAACAGAACAGAACAGAACAGAACAGAAAAAGATGGCAACTGCTAGCCCAGTGGAGCCACATATGAACTCTGGTTTACATCCATTCACCATACGTACCAAAAGTGTATACCCATCCTCTGAATCAGCTGAAATGGATCCCTATTCTTGCCTCCTATGAAATAGCATCCAACACACCCCAGATTTTAACTGTTGATTAAATTTGCTATACAGTGGTACCTCGGGTTACATACGCTTCAGGTTACAGACTCCACTAACCCAGAAATATTACCTCGGGTTAAGAACTTTGCTTCAGGATAAGAACAGAAATCGTGCTCTGGCGGCGCAGCGGCAGCAGGAGGCGTCCCATTAGCTAAAGTGGTGCTTCAGGTTAAGAACAGTATCAGGTTAAGAACAGAGCTCCAGAATGAATTAAGTACTTAACCCGAGGTACCACTGTAGAGAGAATGAAGTAATTTCCCCAAAGACTGAAGGATGGGGTTGTTGTTTTTTCTTTTCCTTTTAAAAGTCATCATTGAAATATTGCGTTCTGCTTCTACTTTGCTGGCAACAAACTGATCTTTCCTTCCTTTGAAGGAGTCCAAACATGACATCTATATGTCAAGCAATATTAAATCTCAAACCCCAAAGGAACGGATGATAAATAAGTGCCTGCGCATGTTGGTTGAAGCTGTGCAATATCTTTACGCTTATGATTTTTTGCATAAGAACAAGAGAGCACGCCAATCAAGAACTTACATCAACAACAGAACTGTGCTTGGCTCTGGGAATTCACCAAACATGAAGAAAGGAAATTAGTAATGGCAGTACCAAGGGAGAATTCTGTTTACCATTTGGTGGTACTTGTATTGATCTGTTTACCAGAGAAAATGCTACTGCTTGGCTAATGGCATCCTAGTCCCCAAGAGGTGAAAATAGGAATGTGTTTGTAGTACCCCAATTCTTATGATAAAGATCACCCCCAAGACAATTACAGTGCCTTAGCTTGGGGAAGGGGGTGCTAGCCAGGCTTTTTGCCCTGAATGAAGCCTCCCAGCCTTTGTGTGTGTAAGCAAATGTGCTTTGAAGAGGGGGTGCCAAACTGGGTCTTTGACCTGGGCGAAACAAAATCTAGTTTCATCCCTGACCTTTGGTTCATATTGCTGTACTCTGCTTCCCATCTGGTGTATTCATTTATGTTGCTGCAAAACTGGTCCTGCACAGATCCTTCTTCTTTTTGTTAAAGGTGCATTATAAAAGCTTTTTTTTTTTAAAAAAAAGGTTTATTGAGATTCTTTTAAATGCTCTTTATTGTATTTTATATGAATCATCTAAGGAAGAATTTTTCAAAGGAGGTATAGAAATGCATTAATTTTACTAACTGAATAAATAGGTAAAACAATTGGCAGAAAACAAGAACAGCCTACGGGATTAGGCCAATTGCCCATCTAATCGAGCATCCTGTTCTCAGAGTGGCTAATGAGATGCATACACAAAACTCACAAGCAGAACCCGTGCACATGAACACTTCCTCCACCCCACTCATGGTTTCCAGCTCCTGGTATTCATAAGCAATGCTGCATCCAAGCATGGCAATGTGTTATGACAGTTAAAATATACTGCAGCAGCAGCAGTATGCAAGATGACCAGTCCTGCACAACATGGTGCCTTGGTGTTCATGTGCATGCATTTATATGCATTTGTTCCAAAGACCAGAAGCATTCATTATTCTCCTACCCAGAGATTTAGCATCTAGTGACCCTGGAGATCTGAACCTTGAACAATGGCACTAGCAACTAACACTGATAACATTTCTCAAAAAGCAACTCTAAAAGAGCCAAAATAGGGATGTTGATTTCCAGGAAGAAGTCCCATAAAATGTGACCATTCCCGTAAACAGGGAATGTTGGAGTGTATACTAAGTTGCTGATAAAGGAAATAGCATACATAGCATGCAACCTCAGTACACAACAGTTTATATTGCAAATTTGCTCTTCCGGCCAAGAAGTTGTGTTGTGCTGTGATATATGTTCTGTTTCATATTAGACAGGGCTTCTGTATATTTAAGAGCTCTGAGGAAAGAAGGAAACAGAAAGTGCAGCTGCTCTCATCACACTATTGAAGACTTTGGGCTACATGTCCTCCTTCAGAACTCTCAAGGCAGAGATGGCTTCTTTACTAAATCTACCCTGTGAAGCAATTTTATCTCTCCCTGCTCAGTCTTATCAGTTTTTAAAATCCAGGTTTGAAAACAGATTTTATCACCATTTCACCCCATAGCAAAAGAAGAACATTTTGAAAAGCTTTGAGAGAGATATTACATACCGCATTTTTCGCTGTATAAGATGCACATTTCCCCTCCTAAAAAGTAAGGGGAAATGTGTGTGCGGCTTATGGAGCAAATGCAGATGGGAGGCTCTACTCAGTGCTTCCTTTAAAGAGTCGTGTGTGTGGCTCTTGCTGCCCTTCTCCCTCCTTTGGGAAAAGCCCCCAAGAGCCGCACACATGCTCCGCACACTCTTTAAAGGGAGTGCGGCTCTTGGGGGAGCCTTAGCTGTGTGCAGCCTCTCCCGGACAGGGGATCCCTCTTGCTGTCCTGGCTTCTGGGATTCAGAATATTTTTTTTCTTGTTTTCCTCTTCCAAAAACTAGGTGCGTCTTATGGTCTGGTGCGTCTTATAGAGCGAAAAATACGGTACATACAAGTCCAATGCAAGCATTCCTCCCCTTTCTGTGCTAAATGCAACGAGGAAGCACAATGGCTGGACTTGCCCCAGATATGATTTCGCACTGCTGGTCCACCCTCAGACATTGACATAATCAGCAGAAAGTCTACAAAGTGCAGCCTATGTACATAAACCTGTACATAAACACTACCTGCAGTTGGTAGCCTTGCACAATCATACTGTTGCAAGGCTACAGTATCAGGGGTAGGGCCGGGGGTACAAAACCACTGGGGTGGGATCGGTAGATATGATCCTGCCCCCCCCTCCATGTGTTTACTTTAAATGGGATTTAGACTGGGGTGGGGGGTTGTAGCCACAGCTGTTGATTCATAGCCACACCCATAAATATGTTTCTTCTGCAGATCTATATACAAAACATCAGGACTTTTATAAACAAAATGTAAGATTTTCTAACTAATGTTTTAAAAAAGAAACATACTAGAGAAGAAGCAAGATGCAGGTTGGTAGAGACTGGAAATTTAAAAAAAGACAAGTCATTCTTTTTCATAACTTTGTTGCTGTCAGGTTGCAACTCTTGCAGTTTTATGAAAAGCTGCCTGTTTTATGTTATGTAGAGTCTATGAATGATGATTAATTTAGCCATTTGGTGCCCAACTTCAAGCAAACAACTGAGCTAATTTGATCCTTCTCTGTTGGTTCGGGAAATAATGCCTTTTCAGTCTTTTCTAGGATAGTGCATACTTCAGCCGCCCATCTTCCAATTAAAGCTGAATGCTGAAAACATTCAGTGGCAATTTTGCTCTTGTCCATTATGGCTCCATTTTTGTTAATCAGAATTTTTTTTTAGTCAGCTTTCTTCTTGCCATATACAGCCTTTTAGTTTTTCCTTCTGACACTTTAATAAATGATCTTATGGAGAATGCTGGAGGTAACAGATTTTTTTCACTTCCTTTGCAACCCTGTAGCTGACACACAGCTATTTATTACTATTTCTGTCATCTCCTAAGTTACTTGGGACTAATTCTGATGAAGTGCCCTCAACCAGGGCACAGGACTAGTTTTCCTTAGAGGCAAATGTTATGAAAAGGAATTTGCAAAGATGATAAGGTAGATGAAGCTGCAACTGTCATTGAAAAACCCCAGTGTCCTAATAGCAGCATGTGTCAAGGATGTTTAAGCCTCCTCCTTTCTATGCCTTATTATTTTTGAAATTTTCAGCCACTTAACACTCCATATATAATCATTAATTCCCTCCTGCCATTGCTTTAGGACATGATTGGCACCTTGGATGGGTAAATTAAAGTAGCAGTCATCGTGGCTTTTAAAAGGGTGAATACACATGACCATTTATCTTTTGGAGAAAAATTAAGCCCTTGCCCCCAAAAGTAGTGCCTCAGAACTGATGTCCCAGGATTCTGTAAAATGTTTCCAATCTTCCCCTCAGAAGACAGGTTCAACCTCAGACAAGGAAATCTGTCCTCATAAGGCCCTTCTGAATGGCTGCAGAAACTCCTATATCCCTTTATGAGTTGTGAGTTTAGTTTCTGTTTCTCCTTCCTTCCTTGCTTCTGTTGTACTATGTAATGACAGAACATCTTCAGTTAAGGAAATTGTTTAATCCTTATTGTCTTCCTTGAAAGAAGACAATGAATTGGATCTGCAACACGGCCTTTAGTTCCATACCCTAGGGATAGGGATGTCCTGTTCCATAATAAGAATTTTACTATTTATATCCCAGTCATCTGACTGGATTGCCCCAACTACTCTGCAGGGCTTCCAACATATATTAAAACCATAATAAAACATTACAAAAACTTCCCTATATCAGGCTGCCTTCAGATGGGTCAGGGGTCAGATAACTCCATACCCTCCAACATTTCTCCAATGAAATTAGGGACAACCTACCATACCCTCCAATATCTATCTGATGAAAATAGGGACATCCTAAGGAAAAGCAGGACATTCCAGAATCAAATCAGAAACCAGGATGACATCTGTAAATCTGGGACTGTTCCTGGAAAACAGGGACACTTGGAGGGTCTGCAGTTCTCCCCTGGTTTCCTGGTAGGATTGTACTTCCCACCAGGCTTTTTATTCTAAAGTGCATTTCAAAATCTTTTGTTTTATTTTTAAAAAAAGTGCCTGAGGTTATGTTTCTGCATCCTTTCCACAGCTAGGCTCAGAGAAACAAAGCAAATTAAACAGAAACATTTTTATTAATGCCCAGCCTTACAGAGTGGGAAGGGAACATATCTCCTGTGGAAATCATTTATTAACCCTTCTCATTTTAAATATTCTGCAGTTATATTCTCTTCTATAAGAACGATGAGAAGGAACTAGGAAACAGGCCAATGTAGGTACAGTACATGTGGGAACTGCATAATCTAGATGTAACGATTCTAAATGAACAATAACCTCTTAGTTACTGGGAGGTTTTTATAATGTAAATGCCTTAAAGTGGCACTGGAAAATAAAAATGTCCCATAGCAACTACAAAGAATTAGCCTGTATTAGCTCTGAGATATCACACTTCTCCCAGCATTATTATAATAAGCTCTTTGTATAGATTTTGTTCTAACCTTTCTGTATTATGTGGCTTCTAGTTAGTCACTCTTACTTTTGCCCCCTATCCTTAAACAATTTGTGCAAATGTAAAACAGCAATTCTGGCAGATAATACACCAGTTTCATTTTTGTTTTAAAGATGTTTGGGCCAAAAAATCAAAGCAATGAAACAATTTTGCAATGGAGTATGGAAAATAAATTGGTTTGGCTGAAGTCAATGACAAAGTTCCATTAACTTAAATAAGCCAAGATGCTCCCCAGTGTGTGCTGAAAATTAAGTCACACTTCAGAAGATTTTTAATTGGTTCTAAGTCTTAATATCCATGGTGGCTTGACCTAGAAACTCTCAATTTTTAAAAATTATTATTTAATAAGTTTTACAGTATTGGCTTTGTTGAGGAGGAGACCCATTTCGTTTGCGAGAGATGGAGCAATGAAAAACAGGTGATCTTATAATGACCAGACAAATATCTGGCAATAATAATAATCTGGCAAATATCGCATACTGCCAAGCTGATTCATAGAGCAGAGTAACACTGGAAGAACCTGCTGAAGACCTGCTCAGACCTGGCGTTCTCTTACTCTCATTCTATGCTGAACAACTTGCTGTGCTATATATATACAGAGCTCCAAAATTCTGAAGTACTTAATAAATATGTGCAAGACTTTTATTTTTCATAGCTGTTCTTGCATGTCTGGCGATTGCCTTCACATGTTCAGCAGTCTTTGTACCAAAAGCTGATATATGATTTTTATAACATTTCCATTATGGTAAGGGACCATACTGAGACGGCCTCACACTTGGATCATTAATTCAGCTAGCCTCAGACTAGAAATGATTCTCCAATACACAAATCTTTCCTATAAATTTATTTTTTCAAAAAATAATAACATAAATTAGACCACTTTCCCTAAACACTCAAAGAGGGTTAGGTCATACTGTAAAATAAATCCTATGCACACTTTATAGAGAATATGCCCTGTTGAACACAGCAGGGGTGTATTCTGATGGGGTAAGTATGGTGTTACTTTTCCTGATTTTAATGCTAGGGCTTCTGTTTTATTTCCTAATGCTCCTGTCACACTGCAGTAGCTGTTGCATTATGGAATGGTTGCTTTTTGACTGATATACCAGCATGCCATGCCAAATTTCATTCACAGCAGTGGAAGTGGGGAAACACAACAGTGAACAGCATTGGACAATACTGCTTTCCCCCCACCCTTTCCATACAGGATTCACCCTTGAAAATGGCAGGAAAGAACTACATGTTGGTATACCACCCCAACTTTTGTCACTTTACTCTCACAATTTTTCTGGGTTAGTTTATTCTGGAAGCAATTAACATGGAAATGAGTTGCTACACTTCCATTGTATTCCCCAAGATTTCTGGAAGTGGCTCTTACCATGTGTGAAAGCTCAACTTAAATGTGGAAATTAACAGTGAGAGAAATATTGGGAAAGTAGAATAAACTGTTAAGTATAATTGCTTAATTGTACATTTAAATGGAAAATAACTGTGTGTGTACTGCTAGATGTCTGGAAGCTGTGGCTGGATGGTTACGTGGGAGCCGGTTGAAGCTAAATCCTTCGAAGACAGAGGTCCTGTGGCTGGGACGGGACGATATGGGATTGGGGGGGCAACTCCCATCTCTTGCGGGGGCGCAGTTAGTGCCAGCACCGTCCGTTAAGAGTTTGGGTGTAATCTTCGACACCTCCCTTTCCATGGAGGCGCAGATTGCAGCTATAACAAAGGCGGCATTTTTCCATCTCCGCCAAGCTAAGCAGTTGGCTCCTTACCTCTCTCGCCCTGACCTAGCCACTGTGATCCACGCGACGGTCACCTCCAGACTGGATTATTGTAACTCGCTCTACGTGGGGCTGCCCTTAAGACTGACCCAGAAACTCCAGCGGGTGCAGAATGCTGCAGCGAGACTCCTTACGGGGTCTTCGCTGCGAGATCACATTCATCCGGTGCTATATCAACTGCACTGGCTCCCGGTGGAGTACAGGATCAGGTTTAAGGTGCTGGTTTTAACCTTTAAAGCCCTATACGGCCTTGGACCCTCGTACCTACGGGACCGCCTCTCCTGGTATGCCCCACAGAGAAACTTACGGTCTTCAAATAAAAATATCTTGAAGGTCCCAGGCCACAGAGAAGTTAGGCTGGCCTCAACTAGAGCCAGGGCTTTTTCGGCTGTGGCTCCGACCTGGTGGAACACTCTGTCACAAGAGACTAGGGCCCTGCAGGACTTGACATCTTTCCGCAGGGCCTGCAAGACAGAGCTGTTCCGCCAGGCCTTTGGCCAGGGCACAGCCTGACTCCCTCCCTCGGCAATCTTCGCGGAGCTCTGGCCCAATAGTGGCCAGTGGCTTGAACTTAATTAATTTTATAATGAATGATTTTAGAGCGCTGTTTGTGTTGTACTTTTGTATTGTTTTATTGTTGTTAGCCGCCCTGAGCCCAGCTTCGGCTGGGGAGGGCGGGATATAAATAAAATTTATTATTATTATTATTATTAAATGCATAGGATGGAAACTTCCACTGTAGGACGGAGTTGTAGAGAGCCTGACAGGTTTATAATTAATGTAGAATGTATCTCTGCTACTCCATCATGCGGTGTTTAACTTTAGATCACACGAGAAAGGTATTCAGTTGCAAATTTCCATTTTGTGTGAGTTGGTCTCTGAAGCTGTTTTCAGCTTTGGACAAAGTAATTTCACCTTTTTAAAAGGCTGTACCAGTACTTGGACAGACACATGATATTATGCAAATATTTGTATGTAAAATTGTGGTTTAGAGCAGGCATCCCCAAACTTGGCCCTCCAGATGTTTTGGGACTACAACTCCCATCATCCCTAGCCAATAGGACCAGCGGTCAGGGATGATGGGAATTGTAGTCTCAAAACATCTGGAGGGCCGAGTTTGGGGATGCCGGGTTTAGAGTGTCTGTTTCCAGTCCAGTTTTTTTAGTAAACTTTGGAACCATATTTCTGGACTGGACAATTTGTATTTCAAGAAGAGTCAGTTTTTATTCATCCTATTGCTTCCATATGTACAATATTAATAGAAGCATTATAAACTGCCATGTAAAAGCAGCCTAGGACATCTGAGTAGGCATGCATAATATTGTACTGGAGGGGAGAGGCAGGAAGAGTATTGAAAATAGTTGGATTAAATGCTACATGAGTAAATTTGTGCAGTTTTGCATATATCTTACATGGGTTTAGATTAAGTGTACACAAAATTTAAAATTAGCCACAGATTGATCATAATAACGGCAGGCTGCAAATATTGTGTATGTATGTGAAATGTGTTTGTGTGTGTGTGTGTGTGTGTGTGTGTGTGTGTGTGTTTCTAAAAAGGAATGGAGTCACTTTGCTTTTTGGCAGCTATACGGTATAAAATACTTCCTCTGATTAATTTTTCTGGCTTATTAAGAAGCTAGCCTTGATGGGCTTAAAGGATTATTTTAGACAAATAACCCTCCTGTCTTAGTTGCAAAGGAGATAATATTTAGAGGTGTATTTATTAGCTTATCTTCTCTGTTAAACATTTATGGGCCAGTTCTTTATAGTCTGTGGAGCAAGGGAGTAAAGGAGATGAACTGGAAAACAGATAGTGTGAGACCTTGTGGACACTGAGCACATGTGATATATAGCCCCATCTCAGGGGGTGCTTTAAATATGCCAGAACACTTCTTTGCTTGACTGAATGAAGAGTACCGGTCAAGGAGTGCAGGGCAATTCATTTGGTGTACCGAAAATATATATATATCAAAATTGTCCTTGTATAGTCTCTGTGGAACTATTAGTCTGCAATTCTGTGTCAAGTGGCCCATGCATAATTCCTATTAAGACCAAGGGTTGCTCTTTTTCTTTCATCTTTGATGCACGAAACTTGGAATATTTGGGGCAAACTTCTTGGCAACTACCTTCTAATTTTTATAGAAATAGGCTTTTGTATTTTTTTGGAATGGTTTTGAATCAAACTCTGAATTTTGTTAGTTTTAATAGCTGGTAAAATTACAACACTTAAACACTAGAAAAAAAATCCTGAAGTAAATGTCTTAACTGTCAGCATGACTGAATTAAGTAGTTTGACTGCTAACAGTTATTATGTCAAGTAAATATCTGGTGCATAAAAAGGATGATTTATAGGCTCTAGTTTAGTTGTCATCGAAATGGTTCTATTTTATTATATTTGAATCTTTATTGTAATGAATTACCAACATAGAAAATCATTTTGGGGAATTGTTTTTAAAAGTTGAGCAAATATTTTTTGAGGGGGAGGGAAATGAGGAATCGACTTGCTCATAACAGCATAGAAGATGTCAAGCCTGACATCTCAATCCTAAATACATTGTTTTCAATATAGATGGCTTATATCCAGGACACATAATGCCAGCAGGGTCAATCTGCAGTTCAGCACATAAAGGTACGTAAAGCACGTAAAGGGACCCCTGACCATTAGGTCAAGTCATGACCGACTCTGGGGTTGCGGCACTCATCTCGCTTTACTGGCCGAGGGAGCCGGCGTACAGCTTCCGGGTCATGAGGCCAGCATAACTAAGCTGCTTCTGGCGAACCAGAGCAGCACACGGAAACACTGTTTACCTTCCCGCTGGAGTGATACCTATTTATCTATTTGCACTTTTACGTGCTTTTGAACTGCTAGATTGGCAGGAGCAGGGACTGAGCAATGGGAGCTCACCCCATCATGGGGATTCGAACTGCCGACCTTCTGATCGGCAAGTCCTAGGCTCTGTGGTTTAACCCACAGCGCCACCTGCATCCCTTATGCGTTCAGCGCATAGTGAGGCAGAATTAACTCCCCTTGCAAATAGAGGACTGGTAC
This sequence comes from Podarcis filfolensis, assembly GCF_964270895.1. NCBI lineage: Eukaryota > Metazoa > Chordata > Lepidosauria > Squamata > Lacertidae > Podarcis > Podarcis filfolensis. Next base: position 51,491,978 of record NC_139610.1, on the reverse strand, counting down.
ATTCACAATTTTATGAATGGGCATGCATCAGCCTTCCTCAACCTGGTGCCCTCCAGATGTTTCAGACAGCTACATCCATCAACTCCTGCCAAACTGGGTGTGCTGGCTAAGACTGATGGGAATTTTATCTCATATATAAAACACAGACAGAGAGAGGGCACCAGGTTGGGGAAGGCTACTCTACATGCATGCAGCTAGTAGAATAAGTTATATACGTATCTATATATCTATATATCTATCTATATATAGAATTACTTCATGATAAATGAAAAAGACAGAAGTTGCAAATTGAATTCTATTACCAACAAATATTATTATCAAACTTCATCATTAGTCCCATAATCCTGACTGGATATATTTACAAAGTAAATGTTTATTCACAAAATGAATATTTTGACTTTTTAATGCCGTCTTCAAAGAGAATGTTAATTATATCCATCTGGGTTTTTTTGCTCTGCCTTTCAAGGTCATGCAACTGTTGTATTGTCGTACTGAGAATGGGCAAATAATAAAGGGTTGTTAAGTCTCCGAGACTGGCTAATCCTGAATGATACCAAAGTTAAATATTCAAAACAACATGGGAATAAATTCTTGTGTGGTTATTGTTACAAAAATCGTATATTCCAATGCATACTAAAGCAGTACTTTATTCCAACTGGGATGTTTCTGATGCCGTGAGTAGCCCTGAAATTGCACTGGGTGGTGAAAATTGATCTTCCTGCTCCAAAAGCTATGAACCACAATAACGTTCAAGCTTGCAAGAGAACAGATAAGGGGGATATAAAGGAAGGGGAAAGAGATGCTAGTGATTTTACGGCTGAAACGAAAATGGCAGGAAATTAAAATACTAAGGAGGACAGATGACAGAATACATGGGAAGTGGAATACACAGAAAACATTGGGATAATTAATACATGAAAATGGATATGATCATCACCTCTGATGTGTCTCTAAAGCTGCAGCAATTGACACTATCACATCTGTGTTCGTGTCATTCTTAACATTTTTTTCCTTAACATACTGTTCTTGTAGCCTCACAGATAAAGTCTTAGAAAAAATGACAACTTTGCATATTGTACTAAAAGTTTATAGTACATGTAGACATCCTTCCTCCTGAAACAGCTGGATTCAGTGCTCCAGTTGGGTAGTTTTAGGCTTTGTCAGGACTTAATGGTCTTCTAGAGATCCAACACTTTAGAAAATAATGTGCAGCAGTTCACTAACTTCAAAATACAGAAAGCCAAACTTCCTACTTGTCAGGTCCCTCCTCCTGAGTAATATCTGGGACGTCAGCCCCCAAGTCCTGCTGCCTGATGGCACCCTTGATTGAATTGTTGCCAGAATAACTTCATGTACTGTTAAGACAAGGGAGAAGGAAACTGTGCTTTTTTTCAGAGGATACTCAAGGGTACTTGGTACCGGCACCTCTTTTTTGTTGTTAAAAAGTGTAGCACTTACTGTAACAAGTTGCAACATGGTGAGTAAAGGTAAAGGGACCCCTGACCATTAGATCCAGTCATGACCGACTCTGGGGTTGCGGCGCTCATCTCATTTTATTGGCCGAGGGAGCCAGCGTACAACTTCCGGGTCATGTGGCCAGCATGACTAAGCTGCTTCTGGTGAACCAGAGCAGTGCACGGAAACACCATATACCTTCCCGCTGGAGCAGTACCTATTTATCTACTTGCACTTAGATGTGCTTTCGAACTGCTAGGTTGGCAGGAGCAGGGAACTGAGCAATGGGAGCTCATCCCGTTGTGGGGATTTGAACCACTGACCTTCTGATTGGCAAGTCCTAGGCTCTGTGGTTTAACCCACAGCACCACCCGCGTCCCTAACATGGTAAGTACTGGAACCTATTTTTCTAGGGGAAAAAGCACTGGAAGGAAACTGTCAACATTGAAACTGAAATAGTTTCCAGGGCTAGTGAGGAAAGGGAAACAGAAATGTTGCTTTGTAAGCAGCCCTGGGCAAAATGATGTGTGGCCAAGTGGCCTTTGTTAGATAAGATTGCTGAAATGTAACTTTGCTAAATTTTGGAGAGAACTGATGGGACAGATGCCAATATGATGGACATTGCAAAATGTCTGTTCCAGTCATTTGTGTCAATATTCGGGGGCAGTGTGGCCAATTTTAAATCCCAGAATGTTGTCCTGTCTGGTTTGTTTGCACCTGTTATTGACTTGGTTTTGTCTTCTGGAAGGGAGACACTACATGTAGGTCAGCAACCAGGGTTTAACCAACAAGTTTTAAACCAATTGAGCTTTGAGGATCACCTATAAGGCTATAGATTTAATGTTACATTTAGGTAAATATGCTAGCTGTTCTCCCCCCCCAATACATTTATTTATACATGGTGTACAGATTTTGTTAAGGTTCTTACTTGCTGTTAAGTCTCCTCTTCTTAAATATGTGTTAGATGCAAAATTCCATCTGGTGCAGTATTTGGGTGACAGAAATGTTTCATGTGTCATAATAATGATATAATTGCTTGTTGTTAGGAAAATAATACCTATCATAATAATCTGATTAAACCTTGCAGTTTGCTGCTGTTCTGCATTTTGATAAGGCCTTAATGCAAACAGCCTGAAGCTACTGTTTTTTTTAAAAAAAAAACCCACAAACATCCAAGGCATTCGATTCCATAGATACACATGTAGAAGATCAGTGCCAGGAACTTGAACAACATTGCTGTTTTTGTCTGTGAATATTATGCAGTCATCAGATATACATAAAACTCTGGTACTTATCTGGTATTTCAAAAAGTGATGGTTATACAAATATTAGCAATTTTCTTGTTATTATACTGCATAATAAGGTTTTAAAAATTCTGGTTCAGCATAAAAATTGCTCAGCCATCTCAAAGCCACTGTTGAGAAACATAATCTTGAATTTGCACAAGATATAATATTAAAACAACCGGGCTGGGTTAGAGAAGCATTTCAGCCAGTTGACCAACTGTTTATACACATACAATAGCAAAATACCATATGGTAAACAGACGCCATTTTGTATTTACCATTTTTAGAGCCAGAACTGCTACTTGTACAGACTTACGAATCAGAGTTGGCCTAAATGGGCTAAACTGCCAAAGGCTTAACCAAACTGGGGGCAACAGAGAGAACAGACCTGGGAAATTCAGTGAAATACAAAATTTCTATTAGATAATGGAGAAGGAATTTGAAACCAAGAGTTATTCTCACGTAGGCAGCATTTTTATTTACACTCCATTTGGGAGATGTCATGCAGAGTTTAACTGGTTGTAATAGCAGTTTTGGAAGTCTAGATAATTCACTTGGTCCCCCTTTATACTTTGCACTGCTGATTCTTCAAAATTGTCTTAAGACACAACTATAAATCAAGGCATTACTTGAGGCTTTGAAAACCTGTATTCTAAATCATCCAACCCAGTAATTTTCCAGCGCATGCCGCAGAGCGAATGCAAAAGGTATGCCTGTTCATTGAACAGAACCACAACTTTTAAAACTCCACTGGGTGCCATCCCAAGCTCAGTCAGCGTCTTAGCCTAAAGATAATTGCCCAGTGACCTGTTGCATTTGCGTGCGCTTTGTAAAGAAATCTATTGAATCAATACTTTCGTAACTGCGGAACATGCTATCCTCCAGTGACAGATAATGGAATTTAGCTTTGACAATGTCTCATGATATATTGCTCTGTGGGTCTCTATTCATGCCAAGTGTAATTCAGTCAGTTAAATTATCTACATAAATGCTGTCCTTCAGGAATAATGCATGCTATCATCTGTGCATGCAACTGTAGATTTCCCTGCTCCCCCCCTTAATGCACTATTATTTATTGAATACATTACCTATTGTTATTCCTCTGGATAACTATAGCATTATTCAATATCTCTCTCAGTGAAATGTTAATGATACAATGACCATACTACTGTCCTCCAAGCTGAATGCCTTCTAGACTGCTGGGGAGATATACTAGCATATACATCCCTCTCCAAATGAATGGTAAATGCTGCTGACACTGCAATTCAATCTTAAATTATAAACCTGCAGCCAAATACTCAGCTATTTTGTCCTAATCAGGATATTAAATCTAATTTCCTTGGCTGCTTTGGCTGTCTAACCCACTCAGCTGAATTTATTTTCTATTTCCCTCGCAGAGTGTATACAGTTAGAAAATACAATAATGGCAGGAGGTTATGTTGATGAGTCGGTGAGGGCTCTCAGGGAAAATACACCCTGGTTTTAGGAGAGAGATGTGCAGCGCAGGGATGTGTTGCTAAGAATTCATTTTGCCAATTACCCAGCATTAATGATTCCAACACACCTCAATTAAAAGCTCAAATCTACCTGCAAATTGAGGTTAGGTTTTACAGATCATGCCCTCCTGGTTGTCCTGTTGCTTATTCATGATATTGCAATAACCCACCCTTTGGGATTCCTTTGCCTGATGTAAAAAAAGCTCCAACCTTAATTGTATTTTAGCATTTGTTAAAATCTTAGGGCAGTATCTAACTCTCTAGCCACTAGAGTTAGTGCAAGCACTCTTGGCTGCACAAAGAACTTCCCTCCCCTTCTCCTCTCACTGCATGCCCCCATGTGCCTCCTAAATCTGTTCTATAGGGTTAGCGGTTATTTACACCCCACCTATCTGGCTGGGTTTCCCCAGCCACTCTGGGCTGCTTCTAGCACATATAAAAACATAATAAAATATCAAAGTGTCTCAAAAGCAGCTGTAGTCAACATGGTAACCTCCACTTTTTTGTGTGTAGACCACAACCGCCATAAGCTCTGGCCCTTTGCTGGCTATGCCTCATGGGAGTCCCACAACATTCATAAGATACCAAATCATTCCCTGTTTTAAAGGATGGCGTCAAAAATAATGTCACAAAAAGTTCCTTGTTCAGACAAAGACTGTTATTTGGAACAGTGCAATGTTAATGACTAGTCTTTTCAAACTGAAGACCATAAAAAGACCCCTAAAGAACGGGGCAGATGGGCTAGAGATGATTTCATGGAGAATGGCTGGAAAGTATGACATTTCATGCAGAACATGAACGTTCCAATCAACAGGACAGGACAGTTAAGAAAACAGGCATCACAGGGATCATTGTCTACTAGATTTCAAGTTAAAATGCTTTGACTTCTTCAAGGCCTCCTCTTGGGTAAATTTACTCAAGATATATTACGGCGTGCTGCTGTGAACACTGCTCTGCAAAGTTTCTCTCAATGCCAGCAATTTCTTTGGGGGATTCAAGTGGGCCACAGTCTCTCTTCCCCTTTGTGAAAGCTTACTCAAGGAGAAACATGGTGAGACTGCAGAGATGGTCTGAAAGCATAGGATGCAAGCTTCAGCACCTTGGCCAGTGCCTAGATGAGAAACTTGTTGTAAGCTCCTTGGAGGAAATGCAGGGTATTAGCAAAAAGAAAAAGAAACTTGCCATTTTAAGAGCAAGCTGTTTGAAAATTTTTGTGATGGCATGCTTGAAATGGTGAATCAATCAAGGGCTTCAGCGTGCTATTACATCAAATAAGTCAGAAATCTAGTTTCAGAATTCAGAACTTCAGAAACTTCAGCAAGCTGTAGTTCAGGGGAAATCATAAGAAGCTTAAGCAGGAAGTGAAGGTACATTGGAAAGGATTAGAGTGAAGCAAAGGCTTGGTCAAGGAATGAACATTTTCTAATCATAGTGTAGAGACAGTGATAAGCAAGTTTGGAGACAGAAATGTCTTCTAAATAATAAAAGCAGAGTTCAGAAAGAGCAGTTCTCTTTACACTGAGGTATAGGTACTCTTATACTTAACATATATCCAATAAAAGTGCTCCGAATATCTGAATCTACTCTAAATCTCTTTGAAGTCAAACCATGCTTTATTCCTGAAGTCCAGACACCATCATTTTAATATATAGGTATCTAAAGCTAGACTCCACAACACATACTTAAATGATGACCTACTTTTTTTAAGCTAAAATTTTGTCTATCCCAATAGAATTTCTTGCACTTTAAAATAAAATTATTCTGGACAACTGGAAATTGGGATATTTTGTGGGACATAAGACCAACTCCCTAAGTGCACCGGAAACAGTCCAGAAAAAGAACAGGACAGAAATACATCTACTTATGTAACTGTGTGAAGAACAGAAACAGCTAGCACAAGAAGTTTAAAAAGTCTGGGCCTAGAAAAAATACTCATCAAGAGCTCAGTTTATTCATAACCTTTAAATCAAGTAACATATACGCATGGGCAATTCTTGCTGGAGGTCTTAAATTAGTGGGACATTTAATGGGGCTAGTATGGGTGAGATCTGATGCCAATGGACACAATGGAACAACCCTTTCTGTCCCCCCCATTGCAGCTCCACACCCTCCCAGTCTATTCAAGAGTTTTCCCAAGACTTCCCAAGATTTTGGGGGTGCACAGGGAGAGAAAGTGTAAGTCCCATTTGTGCAAGTGGGATTTGGATATCAGCACATTATTTTAAGGTATCACAAATATCAGGTCCTAACTGTGCTGGGATGAATGGAACCTTGAAAATCCAAAGATCTGGTGGATGGTGAAAGTGAATTACTGACTCAGCTTGACTGATAAATGATGGTATGTTAAGAAGGCATGTAAATGGAGTGAAGAAATAGCAAGTTCATTGACAAGCCTCAGGATCAGATGATAAAATTGATAAACTGGCAAACAAGAATTATAATATCACTATTGCTCAATGCCCTATATTTTTGATAAATAGGGCATTTCATTATAAGTCAGTTATCATAAAGTAACATGATACATTCTAAGTACAAAGGAATGAGTGACTGTGATAACATATAAACATGGAGGTGTGGTTACCATATTCATATACTTTCAGAGTAAGTTGACTGTACTTTCAAAGAACAAAGCAACTAAGCAATGAAAATTAAGAAACATACGATATTTATGTCATGCAGAAGAACATACAGCTTGCAAAAATAGTGAAGATTGAAAGAAGAGGCAAGCTTGTGACCAGCATGAGGTAATCTATCTCCTACAGAGAACCAACTGCAGAAAAAGACCTTTAGATCATGGGGTCAGGGAGTAAAGCTTAGGGTAGCTGCCTATGGATCACCAAAAAATAGAAAATGCATGACAACAATTATCACCTTGACCTGTGTGCTTCCTCAGTATGGTCCAGGTGATAACTGTTGATGGGCAACTTCAAGATCCCTGATCTCCCTTCCTGTGGCTCTTTTATCTTTAAACCCAACTTGAACTGTGCAGCTTTTCAAATAGAGGGCTGTCTACAACCACCCCAATAAAGCCCTCAAATTGTATACTGTAAGAGCTGTTAGAAGGTTGTTGGTGGTAGTGTATTGCCAATGTTCATTGCTTAAAGAGTTAATTAAAGGTCCATCTGCTTTAAGCCTTTTGTTCCAGCTAATGGTGTGCCTTACCAGTTTGAAAGGGGCTCATCCAGAAGAACCACCCGAGGCAATCAAAAGTGTACATGGGTTAGAAAATAAAAACTGAATAAAGAAGATCATTGTTGTTGTTTAGTCGTTTAGTCGTGTCCAACTCTTCGTGACCCCATGGACCAGAGCACGCCAGGCACTCCTATCTTCCACTGCCTCTTGCAGTTTGGTCAAACTCATGCTGGTAGCTTCGAGAACACTGTCCAACCATCTCGTCCGCATATTTTTTTTTTAAGTGCTGTATTATAAAGTTTGGAAAAATTCTGTACCGGGAAGTATATAAAGGGAGTGGCATTTTGCACATGGCGACATGTTGCCAAGGACGGCTTTATTTTTAGTGGGATTTTGAAGGAATTTGTAAACAAACAAACAAGCTTGCAGCTATTCATATTAAGCTTGTTTGGTAAATCGTTGGTGGGACAACCATGGAACCTTTTAACTCAAGTTAATTATCTCTTAATTGGCACTTATCTCAAGGCTATTCTGAAGTGAGCCTTTATTAACTTATTGTGCTCCTTGTGAGAGAAGCTGTGTGAATAATATATTAATGTGAGGGTAGCTGCTGAGGGGGAAATCAGGGGAAATTATTGGCTTGATGGTGCCTATAGCTCTTGCTGTTTTCTATCTATCATTGCTCAACCTACCTCTGAGCATAAGTAAAAGAGAGGATGAGAGGAATCAAAGCAGCCCTAAATTGGCCAGGTTCGCTTTCCTGTGATTGGTCACCTTGCCTCAGGTGACCTTACCCCTTCCCTTTGCAGAAATTCCTTTCAGAGTCTCCTTCAGGTAAGGGGTGGCGGTGGAACAAATTCATCCCTGCTCATGGCAGGAATGCTATTCTCCTATATAATATGATAACCTGAAACCAACCTTTTTCCAGCTGTGGTCCCCTTTCGACTTTGTTTCCTTCCTATGCCCCCCATGGATGTAGCCCAGGAGGGCAGCAGGCGCCCATAAGTAAAAATCAATACAAATCAATACATATTTGAGTTTCTGCCCCCCCCCCTAACAAAAGCCTGCTCCGTAACAAAAATCCTGGCTATATCATGTATCCTCCCCCATCCTACCTGTAGGAAGGTAGCTATTTAAATATTTTGTTTGTAAATAGAACATTATTTTATTTATAATTTTTACAATTTATACAAAATACAACTGTATAAAATGATAGGGACAGAATGAAATATTGCTGAAACAGGAAAGCCCTATATTTACACAATTTTCACCTGTGCCCCCCTTGGAATATCCTGGGCTCCCCTGTTGGGAAACACTGGTTTATGTTTTGCTTTGCTACCCACAATGGAGGAATATACAGATTTATTCTGTTACTTTATGTGGGTGGTTCCTGCAACATACTTCCATTATGTTGAGGTCTCTCCTAGTCTTTTAGTTCCTGTTAACCTTTCTGCTTGGGTGTATTTCCTACAATACAAAATTCTAAATACCTGGACTTTGTTCAGTCTAGGAAGAAAGAGTGGGCACTTCTGCAGGGCAGGAACACACATACTCAAATTTAGATTTTTTTATGGACATACTATCACTGGAAATGGAGACACAATGTTGCAGAATATATTGTAATGGCTCTGCTGTGTTAATGGGAGGAGTTTAAGTGAAATAAATCCAGGACTAGGCACATATCGAAATGAAATATTAGTGTAGCATAGAAGCTAAGGCTGCAATACTATACATACAAACTGGGAAGTCAAAACTAGTGAATTCAAAACTTCTAAGTAGACACACCCTAAGACAAACCGTGAATTCCTTGGTTTGAATGCCCTGCTGTGAACTCACTAAAGGATATTAGGGAAGCCAGACTTAGTTCTTCCACCCCACCTTGTATCTGTAAAAAGGGGGTCATAATATTGAAATTGAGCCGAGATGACCGGCAGAATTCGAGACCAGGGAGAAGAAAGGATGGAAGAAGACTGGAGGAAATTTAAGATTTATTTACAAAAATATTGTAATTTGGCTGAGTGCTGAATTGGATGCCAGTGCAGACAATTGTCTACCATTAAATTAGATTTAAGGTTGAATTATATGTCAAACCAAATTAAGATTATTAATTAAGATGAATTAAATGATAATTTGTTTGAAACTAATTTAATAATGATGTAAGTGTATGCGGGAGGTGTGGGGGAGTCCCATGTAACAATTGAGAGATGTTAAATGGACAATGATAAGTGCTTATCTAATATATGCTTTATTTGAAAACTTTAATAAATATATTATAAAAAAAAACAACATAATATTGAAATTGAATTAGACCATTACGACAAAATGTTGCATGTGGAGTGTTTTGAATAAGTGGCATTTAAATACTACGATATCATAATCACAATAATATATTGAGATCTTTTATATATAGCACCATTCAAAAATATAATATGACACAGTGATTGTACTGGATGCAGCTCATATAAGTCTCAGACCAAACTGATTTTATTTGTGCTTTGGAATGAAAACCACCACCACCACCTCAGTTATACTATAATTGCATAACAACAAAAGGAAGTACATACGGGGTTGAGAAGGATGGTAAGAAACAGTTCACCTCCTCGTATACTTTTGTCTAGTTCTTGAGGCCCTCCAGGATATTCTTTGTAGAAAATTGTGTGGGTGAAAAGTCCACACGTCTGTCGAGGGAGCACCTGAAAATAAAGACAAAAAAGATCTATATGTGTGTGTGTGTGTTTCCTCCATGTCCTAGATCCCCTGATAATTGAAGGTCTGCTATTACGTCATAGATTTATTTTTTCTGATCTAAGAAAAGGCCAGATCCAGCTGAGGGGAAGGAGGTACTAATTGCATTAAAAACCCTCCCTAATTAATTCACTTCAATCCTAGGCCTAATCTTTAAACACAAAATTTCATGGGATCTAATATTTATTTGACTAAATCAGTTAGTTTAATAGATGCAAAAGCTTTTGATCGACTAAAATGGTGCCAGAAACTAAACAGACACCGTATATCATTTTTCATGTTAATTATTTTTACCATAAAAACTTACATAAACTGCAGTTACTGAGTGCAGTCTTAGAGGATATCTTCCACTTTGTCTCTTGTGCAGGTAGAAACACCTAATATGGAACCTGCTACAACACATATATGTATATTAAACAAGCAAATAAACCCTAGAACTCTCTTTGTTACTTACACAAAGGGGCAAATGTGGTGAGTAGTTGTGTGGAACTTGAACCCCTTTCACCATGATTCTTCTCTTCATACAACTAACACCTGCACAGGGCTTGTGTGGAAAGAAGGCTTTGGGGATTGTTGTTTTTCTTAACCATCAAGTGGCATATAAATATTATGAAACAAGTAAATAAGTAAGTAAGTAAGTAAGTAAGTAAGTAAGTAAGTAAGTAAGTAAGTAAATAAGTACTGTAGAGCCCAGCTGGATTAGACCAATGGTCCATTTAGTCCATTCTATTTTCCTACATTGTGAAGCCAGATGCCTATGGAGGTGAAGGCAATAACCTTCCATTGTTGGTGCTAAGCAGCTGGGATTCAGTGGCATATTGCTTCTGATCTTGGTGTCTCCATATAGCTAACATGGTTAGTAACCATGCATTTGCCCAAATTCCCTTTCAAAGCCATCTAAGCTAGTGATCACTACCACATATTGTCACCACCCCTTTGTTGATATTCAGAGTACGTACATTACAGCATGGTCTGAATCACCCTGGTCTCTAGTAATACATGGTGTTAGTGACACCATAGAGTACGTAGATGCCCCGAGCATCCTCACAAGTAGCTATTTGTATTTCCATCTTCCAATGTATGTAGTTCTTTTTCAACACAAATAAACCTCTGGCCATAACTGCTTCCCCAAACAGTGCAGATAGTGTAGATATAAATGGTTTTTCATGAAAAGGTAATCCTCTTTACTTCTGAAGAAAGGTTTGAAACCACTTCTTTAAGTCAAAACTTTCAACCACAGAAGCATTCTGGGAACTGCAATAGTGTGTTTGTTTCTGTGGCTCCAACTTTCTCCATTTCAGAAACCAATAAAGGGCTCAGAATACATGTTGGTAATCATGTTACCTGTTTCATAGTGAGATCCAGAAAAAAACTACCCTTAATTAAACATATTGAGCCATATTTCCTACTGGTAGAGTACTGAAGGCATGTAATTTGTGTTTCTGATTTCCATCTGCCTAAAATTTCCTTGATGTTTCATTTGGAGATAATGTTAATCTGTGGTCCCCCCCCTCTTTCTCCAATCTGTTCTTCTTGCTAGTTTGGTTAGTACAGCTGCCAGCTAGCCAGAGCCTTTTTTCCTCAGTGATGGGCCAAGTTAATCTAGGTAAACATGACCTAGGACCAACAGCTTTGACCTCATGCCATGACATTCAGTGGAAAATATAAACAGCTGTCCTCTCTGTACCTTGGCTGGGAATTGCTTCACTTTTATGCAACGGTGACTGTTGCTTGAACCCTGTCACAGCACACTGGCAGGAGAAATAAGCATCCCATCTGAGTTTGTTGACCACATGGATAAAGTATGTTGTTATCCTATACAGAAGGGCAGCCAGAGGAATAGCTCTGAAGTATAATCATGCTCCCTGTCTGAATGCTCACTTACTTTCCAAAGCATGATCCAGAGGCATTTAAAATCTTATGCAAAATAAATCAGTAATTTTGCCTATAGTCAAACCTCTGTAAAGTGATGCATGCAAACTGAAGGATTATTTTTTTTGCACTTATTAATTAAAGAAAATTGTAGGTGGATATTCTTTTCAAGTGCCCTCCCAGTTTCTAGTGAAAGCATGGAAGGGAACTGAACCACCAGCTGGGATTGCAAAATGTACAATTCAAGTGTGGCAGTTTCTTAAAGTTCTCTGTGACTGGTGGTTTTTAAAGACCACTTTTAAAACTCCATGCAATGTGAATAATAGCATTGCTTTAGCCATTTTTGCCAAGATACGATTATGAAGTAATGGAAATGCAATGTACCATGATGCCATTGTGGATGAAGCCCCGCCTGTACCGTGCAGGTTTCAGATGAGGGTACTCTTCAGTGCTGGTGACTTTAATACCCCAGACTTTCTTCCAGGCTTCATAAAGCTGAATATGAACAGGGTAGACGCCAGAATGGTGTGGAGCCACTGCATAGCCCATGTCAGTTGGAATACCATGTTCCTGGGGGCGAAAAACAAAGAACACTACTCCTTGTAGGACAATACTATAAAATATCAACAAGTTTATCATTAGAGGGAGCAGTGGTCAACAATGTGTAATCATTTATTCCAAACTGCACCACTTTGGGGAAAAATATCACCTGTCTCTTACCCTACTTATTTTTGACTTCCATTTTCCAATCATTTGCTAGTCGGTGTGTTTTTCACATATAAGGAAGGTTCTATAGCAGGAGGACTGAGCAGAGGCAGAAGGGTCAACCAGGGGATCCACAGCTGCTTGACAGACTTTGTTGTAAGCCCCTCTAGCCTGGAAGCAGCACCAAATGTCACATCCAATGACTCACCAATGGTGCCTTGCAAGCCACTCTCCAGTTTTGCTAGCACAATATCTACAGCTTGCCCCCGCACCCAGAAAAAAGACTCAGGTGGTAAAGAAGGCTATATTTATTGAAAAAGTAACTTTTTATCATAATCCAATTAAAAATAATAAAATAAAATAAAAAACCAGCCAAATTACAATCCAAATTATTAATTATTAATTTTTCAGGCTTCCCATACTCTGGACCTCTGAAGTATATCTCCAATATTTTCATTTCTGCCTTCTTGTTGTTCTCATATTTTCCACATTCCAATCTTAATTCTTTAAAGTTCCCCATCCCTGGCTGTGCAATTCTCAATCATGTAAAAGATCATATCCATCGGGTACAGTTTTATTTGTATGTATATGTGTGTGTGTGTGTGTGTGTGTATATATATATATATATATATATATATATATATATATATATATATATAACTGTCAATTTGCCTGTGCAGATTTTCTGGACTTCATTCCAATCTTCCAATCTGGGCTGATTTGATGGATTTTTTAATTGGATGTTCTTATTGGAACACTAATAAACATGATTTATAAAAAAGAAAAGAAAAATAACTTTTTAGAGGATCTCTTGATTAGCTAACCAACTAAGTGAGGGCAGGGGGATCAATGATGGCATGAGAGAGAAGCATTCTTCACCCTTCTGGGCATGAAAGCCAGCAGGTTATTTGCTCCCTGGCCAAGGACCGGGAGAAAAGTCTTTCTCTTTTCTAAGACAGTTTTGGGTGATTGAAGCCCAACCTGCACACCTGGTGCATCATTATTTAGGGTAAAAACATGACTGAAAATTGCTATAAGAGCATGTTAAATGTACGGTATCAAAGTGACCTATGCAACTATAAATCTCACAATGCAATTGTTCTGAAAACCTGAGGGAAGAATTTGGTGTAACTTGAAAGCTTGGTCTCTTGCTCCTTTCAAGAACTAGCTCAATGCGCTGTAGAGGATTTTTCTTCTATGACTTTCTTCCTCCTTCACCTTTTCTTGATCCTTATCCTGGGCTCCTGCTCTTGAGCTCACAACTTCACTGCTGACTCACTTCCCCTTGTTAAAATAATTTTTTAACCCCCAGGGTTCTGATGTGAAAAAGGGTCCAGCCTTCTAGGCATAGCCTTGGGGAATAGCTTCATCAGCACCTACCGGGGGTTTGATAACCTGCACCTTGTTTCGGGGCTTGCCCCGAAGCAGCAAGATTGTCATGTCTAATTTAAGGCAAGCTATTTTGCCAGAGGCAGGTGCATCATGTCCGAGTCCAACCTGCTTCTTTAGAATTCATTTATCAAATTGCATCTGCATGGGGCTTAAGGCTTAACTGCCTTGCCCAACTGAATACCCCATGCTATAATTGGCATGCAGTTGACTTTAGTGTTCCAGAATTACTGTTCTGTGTATAACCATATCCTATGATCAAATAATTGTTGCACCCTGTTAATTGGCCAAGCAGACAACATGATTTACTGGACTGTTCCTTTCTTCATTTGAAATGCCAATAAAAATGCATAAGACAAAAAATCAGTAGGGCCCTTGTCAAGTAGCAAAGGTGTTAATTATTATCACCCTTGGAAATGTCAACTAAAGTAGCTGTTAGGTTTTTTCAGTGTTAAGACACACTAGAGGAAATTTACAAGGGTAGGGAAATGTTCCCCAAAACTGACTGAACAAACAAAACAGCTCTATGTCTATATTAGATTGATAAGTAAGAAGGATAAAATCAAAGAAAGTGGACAGAAGCTAACATGTTATTGAAAGGAAATTTAATATCCTTCTCTTCTCAGTTGATGGAGATGAAATTTAATATGTAATAAATCAGTGGCCTTTTTCTGAAAAAACAAAACAAAAACAAGGCTATATTCCATACTGAAAATGTAAAGTGAACAAGGGAACTTTAATGCTTGATCACTATAAAATATTGGAATGTTTACATAAGGTTGAGTGATCCATTCAAGCATCAGTAAATTCTGATACTGTACATTTCATTGCTTCTGTCAAAATGCCAAAATTAGTCACCTCCTGTTTTCACAAGTTCTAGAAGTGCAATATGTGCCCTTGCAAAGTGAATTATTTACTCTTAACACTTCTGGCTTTAGACTTGGCATCTGTAGAAAATGTAAAGGGATTCCCTATTACATGCGGATATTCTTACTAAAAGTAAAATGGTACTGGTTGTTTCACTTCAATACTCTTTGCACTTCAGTACATTAGTTTGAATGCTTAAATGAGCACCTTTCAAACTCGCAGTTCTGCTAGGCACATTCCTTGCATCAAAGACTTTACCAAATGCTTTCTGAATGAAGATGATGACAGAGAACAATGGAGGAGTTGGGATAGCTCAGTTGGTAGATCATGAGACTCTTACGCTCAGGGTAAGGCAAAAGCTTCCTGCACTGAAGGAAGGTGGACTCTACAATTCTATGATTCATGTAACTTCTTAGTAATGTGTAGAGATTATACTTTCTGTGGAGCAAGGCCAAATCAGAGACAATGGTAAATATAAGAATAAGGTAAAGGTTAAGTCCAGTCAAAGGCGACTATGGGTTGCGGTGCTCATCTCTCTTTCAGGCCGAGGGAGCTGGTGTTTGTCCACAGACAGCTTTCTGGGTTATGTGGTCAGCATGACTAAACTGCTTCTGGCACAATGGAACACCATGACAGAAGCCAGAGCGCACGGAAATGCCGTTTACCTTCCCGCCACAGCGATACCAATTTATCTACTTGCACTAGTGTGCTTTCAAACTGCTAGGTTGGCAGAAGCTGGAGCAACGGGAGCTCACCCTATCGTGCGGATTTGAACCACTGACCTTCCAATCAGCAAGCCCAAGAGGCTCAGTGGTTTAGACCATAGCACCACCCGCTCCTGTTACAGTACTATAAGTACTATATGCCTGTTGACTTATTTGCAACTAAATTTGTTGGGTGTGATTTAGAACAATGACGACAACACCCTCGACACATTAAAGTCAATCAAATATTTGATATCATGCCTAGTTTGGAGGATCTGTAACCCGGAGAAAGTGCATCCAAAGAGAAGCCTTGGACAGCTTGAGCTACAGCACCTGCTTGGGTAAATTGAGCGCTGAACACTAGCTGAAAAATTATAAAAGAACCTGCTTCTTCGACAGATCATAATAAAACCCAATTGGGTGTTACTGCCTGCATACTTGCCTCAAGTAAAAAAGATAGGGACTTAAAAAAACACAAAAAACTTTCAGCTGTAATGTCTGGGAGTGGCCTGAATTGAAATACCCCAGAGAGGGAGCTGCCCCAAAAGCCCCATGTATGTGTGGCCCTGAAACAGACACCTGTCTGTTTTACCATAGAAGATCCAATGTTTCTAACAGTCTAAGAAAGAAAATCGTTTTGTCCTCTGCTGGCATAGCAAGGCTAGATGAAGAAGCAATCCCTGCTGAATTGCTTTCAGTTTTGTCAAAAGCAGAGAGGTGATATGTTGGCTCTCAGCATTTTCTAAGCTGTCACCTTGCTGAATTAAAAGATTTGCATAAGCTCTTATCTACTTTTAGCACTGGAATGTGTTTTTTCTAGTATTGTTCAGGCAGGCTGAGACTTCCCCTAGGAGATTATTTTTTTTACTGTGTCAGCTTAATGCATTATTTTATTTTTGTAAAGTTTTTTTTTTTAAATTATTTTGAACCTATCAACAACCCTTCCAGTTTTCAGTATTTCAAAGTATTACATGTTTATCCTGCTGTGTGCAATTGAGGACTACAGCTTTAATGATTATGTGGCTTGTGAATATTCTGGCCACAATCCACTGAAATCAATGGGGATGAGGTAGGGAGCTCTGATAGATATTCATGGAGCTGTGTTGTATTATGCCTGGCTGCAAGAAAGAGCTTAAGGTGCATTTTGGAAAGGGAGCACAAGTACCACAATGAGAGCATGTGGTATGGCTCATCTTATCTAAGGGTGGAAGTGAGATTTGGGGCCTTGTTGGGCTTTAATTCCCCCCCCCCAAATGTGTGTGTGTGTGAAGGTCCTCTGAGCCTCCTGATGTGGGAGTCATAAAGCCTTGGGCTTGTAAAATTGCAGGGGCCCCCTGAACTCGTGACCAGCACTCCAAGCTTTACAATGTATTGGAATGTATTGACTTTTAATGGAGTTGTGTTTCCTCTGGGCAGTGATGACCCTATATGGTGATGGGTGGGTAAAAGCCATGACGGGATGTAGGTAACGTGAGACATTGGCAAACGGCCATGCGACAGGAGAGAGGAGAGAACAAAGGGTAATAAAAGATACCGGAGAGGAGAGAAGTCGAAAGAGCTGCCCTCCATCCATGAAAATATAGCTGGCTTTCTGTGTCATTTTTCTATGCTGTGCACCATTTGTGACGGCTGGCTCCGACATCCTGATATATCCCTCTTGTGGATAGCAGTGTCTAAGTTTACTATTAGCATATAGGATACATTGCTCTGCACTGCAGCTGGATCAAATTTAGCAGTAGCCTAGTGCTAAAAAGGGACGTGGGTGGCGCTGTAGGTTAAACCACAGAGCCTAGGACTTGCCGATCAGAAGGTCGGCGGTTCGAATCCCCTTGATGGGGTGAGCTCCCGTTGCTCAGTCCCTGCTCCTGCCAACCTAGCAGTTCAAAAGCACGTCAAAGTGCAAGTAGATAAATAGGTACCACTCTGGCGGGAAGGTAAACAGTGTTTCCGTGCGTTTCTCTGGTTCGCCAGAAGTGGCTTAGTCATGCTGGCCACATGACCCGGAAGCTGTACGCCGGCTCCCTCGGCCAATAAAGCGAGATGAGCACCGCAACCCCAGAGTCGGTCATGACTGGACCTAATGGTCAGGGGTCCCTTTACCTTTTAGTGCTAAAAAGGGAATCACAGCAAAGCTACAGCCTTTCCTTTGTGTGGCATGACCAGTTTCCCAATGTTAAGGTAAGGAGACTGAGAACTATGCTGATGTGAAAAACACTATAAAAATGTTTATGTGTATGTAATATCAGCATGTTGTCTCAAAAAGGCATCTGCAAATCCAGGTAGAGTTGCATGAATATATTTTGATTGATGTAGACAGTTCATTTCCTTCCATTATTGCATTCTAACACTCGCCTCCCTTCTGGTTTTGACGGTGGCTGAGGTTATTGAGAAGGCAACACTTGGCAGAAAAGAGAGGCTGTAACTAAGGCTGAAAAAGCTTCTAACAGTGATGTAAGTGTAAATATTATTTTGCTTCTATGCTGAATTTTATCACCCACCCACCCCAAACAAGTGGGCCACTTATGAATACACTATGTGCCAGAAACATTTTCCCTTCATCCAGCTTGGATGGTAGTTTTGGTATAAATAGCAACATCACATCTTGACAACTTTTCTTAGAAATGGTGCATTTATAGAAGGCTTATAGAAGCATGCAATTCAGCTTCCCCCGTCCTAACAAATTGACGTTCGTTTCAATATTTAGAGAAATGTAAGAACAGTTATCATTTTACTGAAATCTTACTGATGGGCTGAATAATTACATAATGCTTCAGAATATTGACTACACTCTGAAAATGATAGATACAATTTCTGATTCTGCTCTTGGGGAGGACATGGAACTCTTTCCTAGTTGGGATTTTGCCTCAGCAGCTTGTTATCTGGTGCCTCAGGTACAAAATAAACCAATATATTGGCATTTGGGCATTTGGGACAGAAGGACTGGAAATATTTAAATTTTCCATGTTCCATCATGTAGGGACTGCCTTATAAGAAGCCAGACCATTGGTCCATCCAGCTCAGAATCATTTGCATTAACTCACAGCTGCTCTCAACGGTTTTAGACAGGAGTTTCCCCCAGCCCTATCATGAACTTAGGACCACCCTACATAAAGCAAGTGCTATACTGAACTATGGACTTTCCTTGGCCAATGCAGTGAGGCATGAGTCTCCATGTCAAAGCATGTCTGTTAACATGGAATAGTTGTTTTGGAATGAAGTGGTGGTAGGTAGGTGGGGGTGGGTAAAAATGACTTTGTCAGCATCACCACCAAATCAAGATTCTCTGGATGCTTATGGGGAGGGCATGAGTGCTTATTATTATTTATTTCAAATATTTAAATTGTTTATATCCCACTTTTAAGAAGGTAATGATCAAAGTTGCTTACAGTGAATAAAATGTAGAAAAAATGCAGCATCAGAACAGAGTAAAAACAGATGATTTGGACCAGGGGTCCTCAAACTATGGCCCATGGGCTAGATTCAGCCCGTCAGGGCCATAAACCCACCCCACCCCCATGAGCCCACTCCTGCCAGTGGTTCCACTCTACTCACTCGTATCTCTAGTTATCTGCATGTCTACTTTCGCACTGGGCATTTTCCAAAGTTGGGCCGGAAGTGCCCTTGAAGGGGCGTTCCTTCCTGCGCCTCTCTCTCTCTGGTCCCCCCAGGCTTTCTCCCCGCTGCTGTGAGGGCCTTTCCATGTCTCTCTATGGCAGTGGTGGTGCTGTGCAGCCTGGTAGACCCTGTCCGCAGGACCTCCCCGTGGCCATGGGGCTGCTGGTGGCCGTGGCCGATGGGCAGTAGGCCGTGGTGGCGATGGTGGCCGCAGTGGGAGGCCCTCTGGTGCTGGCTGTCCACCTGGCGGGGTCTGAGGAGCAACTGCTGCTGCTGTGCGCTGCACTGCTGGAGGCCGAGGCGGCCTTGGGGCCAGAGCTATGGCTGGGCCGGGCCTTCCTGAGGCAGCTGGGCCTGGCGGGGGGAGGCATGTGCGGGTCTGGCCCGTGAGGAGGCCGCCATTGCTAGACTGGGTGTTACTGGGGAGACGCTGCCAGACTCGGGGCTGCTGATGCTGGAGGCCCTAGTGAACCTGCAAGGGCTGCTGGGCACTGGCATCCGCTTGGCTGTGACTGAGCTGAGGGGCAGCAGTGGTGGTGGTGGGGAGAGCTGGGACTGGAGCGGGGAGCTGCCGCTGCCACTGGTATCTACGTGGACACATGGCAGGGAGTGGCTGGTGAAGGTGGAGTGGGGCCACGCTGCCCTGTGGGGAGGAGAGGACAGTGAGATCCTGTGGGTGACACCCAGTGACCTACACAGCCTGGACCTCTTCCAAGGGGCATGGGTGTCCGCGTTGAGCCCTCGACCCCTGGCGGTACTTCTCCCTCGCTGAGGACAGACGCCGCTGAGGAGGAGGGCGCCTTTCCACACGAGAAGGCGCTGCTCCCCGCCACTTTGGCCTTCAACCTATCCTGCGACCCTCTGGAAGGGGCGCTCCTTAATATCCAGGTGAGTGGCACCTGTGCAGAATGAGGCACCCAGCTGGGAAAACAGGTGCTGAGCCGTGGGAAGCTGCCTCACACCATGTAGGGCAGCTTTCAAACTACTACGGTTCTGTCTGCTAGCACTGGGAGCCTCTCCCAGATGTTTCAGCAGGCAAAGCTACCGGCTATAGGCTTTTTACCAAATGTATGCCCACCTCACATATCTGGGAACTGAATGCAAGACCTCTTGTCTGGAGGGAGAGTAATGCACCTAAATATGGCTAATGCCATCCCCCCCCACAGGGCGAGGGTAAAGTTATCCAACTTTGGTGTGGCTTTTTAAATATTGTATTTTTCCTGTTCTTTGTGCACTACAAAAATGTGCAGTTTGCATAGCAATTCGTTCATATTTTTTTCCAAACTATAGTCTGGCCCCCAACAGTGTCTGAGGGACAGTGAAGTGGCCCCCTGTCTAAAAAGTTTGAGGACCCCTGATTTAGACCTACTAAAATCATGGATCTTATCATTACCTCAAGGATGATAACTATAAAATAAGCAATGTGGATCTGCTCTTAAAGATATTGGAAAAAGTAGAGGTTACTCACTAGTGCAAATTCCTTGTTGAGGATCATCTGTTCTACCAGAGATGACTCGTTGTGGAAGAGATGAGGTTGCATGTGGCTCCACATGTGAGGAAACCACCAGAACTCATCCACAGAACTCAACAATAGATCATCACCTTCATCTTCTTCAATGGTTCCTACAAAATGAATAATATTATCTTCTGGTGTGGACATGAACAGCTTTTTCCAGGTTGACGACGGTTAATACTGGAGTTTATGTAACTTCATTTTTAGTAGATGTTCATATCATGTTTATAAAAGGCAATATCAAAGAAGAATGGTTACCTGTGGAGGATTCCATGCACTGAGCATCACATATTAACTGGGTGTCTGGAAACATTAACACAGTATGGATCCGTGGCCCATAGGTATGTAGTGCTAGTATGCTGATGTTGCACATCCATATGCCATAAGTACATCATTATCCCAAGTGTATTGAACTCAGAACAGCTATTTTTTAAAAAAACACACCAATGTGCTGTTTACACTGGACACGAATATAAAAACCTGAAGATTTGCATTGTTACAGTCTACCAACATAGCTGAAGACTGAGCTGTCATAATCAATGCAAAATCCAGTTAGATCAGCTGGACATCCTGCCATTATCATAACTATGGCTGGTGGAAATGCATGAAGGGATTTCTTTGTTGCACAGCCTAGGATGTAATCCATTTTGTCTCCACCCTGACGATTTCCCCCCCTAGCATACAGCAGTGGAGGCCAGTTCATTAGGTGAATGGGGCACTGTTTCACCAACTGGAGTCTGCCCTCAGACAGCATCCACCTGCTGTTGTTTTACTGCCAATCAGGAGGTGGCCCTGCCTGCCATTGGCTTTGGTTCCGCCTACTGCTGGCCTCTGCTCTACACCAGTCCGAATGGGCACACAGAGGCTAGGAATCAGAAAGTCTTTAGTTCAAATCTTCCATCTTCCATCTTTGAACGCACAGGGTTGCCTTCGACAAGCCACACTACCTCAGGGTTCTTCCAGACTTTGCTTGTACTGTGCCTAGAAAGCAAGGATCCAAGCTTGTCCTGTGCTTGTCCCATGCTTTCTGGGTATAGATTTGAGCAGTTTCCCCCTCAAAAACCTTCTCTTTACCACTGAACTGGAACAAATATCATTCCGTGGAAAACCCATTTGATGTTTGCTCCAATTCAGTGGTAAAGAGCGGCTTTTCCTGAGGAAAAGTGGCAGGAAAGTCGTCAGTCTCCCCATCTGCAATATGGGAGATAATAACACTAATTTAATTTATGGTTTTGGGGCTGCTTTAAGGATTACAACTAGGCAATACCAGTCATGGGATTGTTGTCTTTCACATGACGGAATTCTAACAATACCTATGTAGCCCTTGAACACCTGAAAGCACTATACAAATGCTTACTGATGTTGTTATTGCTGGCTGATACTGGATTTTTCTATGGCTACTGTCCCATTGTTATTCTAGTATGTCAGTTAGGCTTCCTGTTCATGCATCTTTGCTTGTCTTTTTGTTGTGTTTATTGATTAAACTATGATATAAGCCGACTCAAGGTATTTTAGCTGCCACAGAAAGGTGGGATAGAAATGTTTTTATAAATGTCAGCCATGTTGAATACTGTCTCTTCTCTTTTAAGGGCTAGAATACCAAGAGAAAATGTTCAAAAGTTCACATTTTTCATGGATAAGGCATGACGCTTGGAGAGTGATGGTTTCTTTGAGTAGTGGTGATATGCATCAGTGCAGAAGCAACAATTAAACTCTATTAAAGCTGCTTCTTTCCCAGGTTTATCACCCAAGCAATTCCTTTTTAAACTGCAATGCTGGCATAAATATTGTTATCTAGGTTCAGTAGTGCTGGCAGCATGTGTTTCTCTTATTGTACTAAAAGCCTGTGGTCCTCCTGGTCTGTGTTCAGTTCCGAAACTGGGAATGTAAGTGCATGGCTGGATCAGACCAAAGAGCAATCTAGTCTAGCATCCTACTTCCCACAGTGGCTAACAAAATGCCTCTAAGAAGTTCACAAGCAGGACATCTTGACAATGACCTACTCCAGCTGTTGGCCATCCTCCATGCATCACTGCTGGCTGGCATGGGATGTTGTGAGCTTTCAAACAGGAGCACTCACTCATTTTCAAATGGACATAAGCTCACAACCTGCTGGCCTCATTCCTATGGACATCACTCCCAGCTGCCCCTCCCCCAAGGGCTTTGGGGTGCACAAAGGAGGTAGAAAGCACTTCCTTCAAGACCCTGACTGAGCATGTTTTGTTGCTGGGGGTGGTATGCTTATGTATCCCTAAATGCAGAATCGGAAAGTAGTGTGCAATAGCTATGTGGAGCTCTTATAACTGTGATAGTATTATACACCTTCTGACAGATTCACAATTCTGTCTTTCTTTCTGGAACCCTGTCAACTTGACTTTAGGGATGGAGAAGCGAATTGTGCATTAAGGAAGAAGTCAATAAGGCATAGCAGTTTCAATGTGCTAATAAAACATGTTGAGCATCTTACATTAAAAGCCTCCTTGGGTAAACAAGCCACATTTACGGTAATTAAAGAATACCTCTCCATGTTTTATTTATAATGAGTCAATAAAGTGTATGTTTGCATGGAGAATACTTTGACATGCTGCCTCTAAGCTGAAGTGACAAAAAACAATGCTAACTTTTAAAGTGGGATGTGCTTTCGATCTAGGACGCCTGGCATATGCACCACAGCAGGTCTCTTAATGGAAGGCACTGACGTGCCTCAATTCCTTGAGTTGCTTCATGGTCTTTGAGTGAGCCTTTTAAACTGCTGGGGAATACATAGTTGTAGGCACATGCATACCATCTCAATCTTGGAATAGTCACAAATTCAATATTGATAATGTTTGAGTCAAGTGGGAAATAGAAAGCATTAACAGTCGGTATGTGATACAAATTTTATCAGTGAATTCCCAAAAGGCATTCAAGACAGACAGGAGGAACAAAAAGAAAATAAGTCAGAATCAGCAACAGTAGGGGCAAAATCTTTCTCATTAGGAAAGTGAACAGCACTGGAAATCCAAGGTCTTTCCAGTCTTTATATTGGCATGAAACATTTCAAATGTAGATGTACTTAGAGAGGTTGGTAAAGTGACCTCTTCCTTCACCAACCCCTCCAAGTACACTCACATTTGAAATGTTTCATGCTGATATAAATGATGGGAAGAAATTGTATTCTCTTCCTTCTTGTAGGAAGGATATTACTTTAACCCAAGTGATGATTGCAAAGCATTTATCTATTCTGCAACAATTTATGAGATGACTGAGACACTTCTAAGGGATGGTCAGTAGTCTTAGACATCTTCATTTTCTTACAGCTTGCTCAGGTCTCACATGAAATCACGCCCTTTGACCTGGAAGGAACCCCTTTAATCTGAGTATTACTCCAGGGCTGCTTATTTTCATGCAGCAATGAGGAACTTTAGCTATCCTTAAAGGGAGTCTTTTATTGCTCATCATGTTACAGGGAAGAGCCCAGCACTGGGGGGGGGGGGGGTGGCGAGCGCCTTCCAGGATTAAGTGATGTGATTCTGTGAGCATGGCTCAAATTGAACTTTGCTCTTCTTCACTTGGTTTGAGCCAGCAGAAAGTGCTTCCGCTCATGCACGGCAAGGCATTTATTTTTTTTTGCCAGTTCCCCTTACCTGCAGCTTCCCTTCTTGTGATATTTCATAGTGCTTCAGGAACAAATTTTTAGGGGGCACAGAGACTTTGGTGGATAGAGGAGACAGTAAAAAACAGGTGCTCTGTGTTGTGCAAGCATAAGTGCTTTCTGCTAATGCACAGTCACCATTGGAGAAAACACATTCTATTGTGTATTGTTATGGGACTGGGAGTTGGGCTGGATGGCCTCTCAGAATCCCTTCCAACTCAATGAGTTTTGATCTAAGATTTCCCTGAATAGGTTCTCTGTTAGTGTAGGTTGCCTGACACATACCTGATAAGAGTCTTGGAGTCTTATTAATAGCCCTGGTAAAATTGCCCAGTACCTTCTCTTTGTTAGGTAAATTAGCTGGTGGCTCTCTATAGCTGGCCTTAACAACAGTTGAGGAACTGACCAGGGACTGTTCTGGGAGAGATAGACATTTTAGAAAAGAGAACATGTCTGCCTTCAGCCACCTCCTTCCGCTTGCTGGAGATGATGTCAACAAGCTTTGCATGTGAAGAAATTGTATTTTAGAGAAAGGTAGATGAAGAACAGGTAGAGAGCTGAACTGGCACTGATCATATGCTCTGGATGACTTCCATAGTTGCTTTTCTTTCTGCCCAGAGATTTATTAGTTATTTGGTATGTATTTAGTATGCTGCACCACTGGACTCCAAGCTTTCGTATCTTCAAGTCCCATTAGCTGGGACAGCTAGTTGTCAGGGATGATAGGAATCGGTTTTCCAGATGTTTCTGGGCTACAACTCCCATCATCACCTTGGCTGGGGCTGGTGAGAGGATGAAGGGCAGTATACAAATTTAAATAAGAATAAGAAAAGCAGCAGCAACTGTCCCTGGGGAGCCCCAGCTCTAGAGTTGACATCACTACAGTAGCAATTACATGTCCTTGCAGAGTCTAGACAAGACGACCTGCCAGAAGTCTTGACAAGGAGACCTGCAAAAGTACAAATCCCTGGGCAGCCCATATTGCTTTCACAGCTTGGATAATAATCTTTGTTTTATTATTTGCCACTGGCTACTTTCATATATTCTCTCAGGTGGCATGCCAACCTGCTCTCTCATAAGTTGTTCTCTTCAGAACGAAACCTTTACTCGGCTGCCACATACACAAAATATCATGCAGTGAGAGCTCATCCACAAGATAATCCCAAACTGCAGAAAATAGGCCACCCTGAATTCCCAGAGGATTTTGTCAATATGCATTCACCCCATAGACATCAGTATGCTTTTAGAAACTTGCCCGAGGCTGCAAAATTATTTGCACATAGAGTAAGGCCAGTATAGACATGGCACCATCAATGTAGCTAAACCATTTCTGTGTAGCATTCTGCAGGGCCTGTGTTTTAAGTAAACTGTCGTTTGCAGCAGGTCACAGCAGAAAAAGGCTTCTCTACTATGTGCTAAAGATGCTTGTCATGAAGGGATTGAATAATAGTGAGATGGTGAAGCCAGTTTAAGTTGCAATTTCAGCTGAATTTGGGGGAACCACTTGAAGCATCTGCTGTGTTAAGGTCTTTCAACTGCTTTTGTTTGATTTGGTCATTGCAAAACAGCTGAAAGTCTGTAAATTTTTGATAATAAACCTGATTTGCAATGGGGGTTGAATAATTTCGATTGCAGCTATAGGCTGCTTCTGGTACTGGAGGCAATACGTTTAGATTAAACTAGATGCCATTGGCAACCATCTTCATTAATTGGTCAAATCCCTTTTTAAAGGTATCTAAGCTGATGGTCATCACTGTATCATGTGGTAGAAATGGCCATAATGTAACCTCACAGGGCTATTGTGAGGATGAAATGGGGTGAGGGAGAACCATGTACACCAGATAGAAATGTAATAAATTAAAAATAAAATAAATGCTCATACACGCATTTGTGTGATCATGGTCAATACTTTTGTATCTTTATTTCTGCCGTTTTAACAGTTTTCTAAGAAAAATGTTGGAGCCTGGATCAAGGAAGCAGTACCAGACTCAAGGGGAAAACACTGAGCATTTTACTGCCCTAAAACTCTGCTTACCCTTAAAGCTGTATCTTCACGGAGAAATATAGACAGGAGGATGACATTGGGAAAGTAAAGTTTAAACATGTAAGAGGTGTGAAATAAGCAAATGAGGGCAGATAGGAAATGCAAGAAGAAGTCTGGAAGCAGGTAACGCTAATCTGCAGAATCATTGGGCGGGTGGGCAGAATCAATTAATTACTTAGAACTGGAAAGGTGAAGTAATCCTCTTTTCATTTCATTTAAATTCCCCTTAATCCAAATCTTTTCTCCCTTGGGTAGGGCAGTGCACTTAAAAAAATAAATAAATCCCACAGTGCCTCCTCACTTAGGCGACGGACGTATTTTGGTCACCTCAGTTCGTAGCCGTGTGAAGCGAAGGCGGAATGTGCATCACACAAATACGACTCTTGTCAAAAGTGCACAGAGAACTTGGTTTTACAACTTTCTGTCTCTTATTCTGCTTGACAGGATAAGAAAGCCAAAGATGGCACTAGCTTTGCCTTGCCTTGCGTTGGCATAAATACCTGGCAGTTATGTCTACTTCTTTTTTTAATCCTTCAGCTGAGATTATCTGTTTAGAAGAATGATCCACAGTGCTTTCATATTCACACACACACACACACACACACACACACAGTATATATACCATTTACTTTAGTATGTTTTAGAAATCCGCTCACCGATTCAGAAGAGCCATTCCTGACTGTGCCAACTCTAGACTTTAGAGGAACTTTGAGCAAGAAACTCCATGGGCTTCACTGCCTCACTAGGACCACCTCCTCACTAACAATTTCACCGGCTGCTGTTACTGCCCCTCATCATTGCTATCACTGGCTTCCTTGCCAGGCAGACAGCCAGCCAGCAAGGAAGTGGGCACTGGCACCTACTGCTTTTAAACTCTCACTAATACCATTGTTTGGACCAGAGGGAGAAGAGGTGAACAAGCAAGTTGTGATGCAGAAGGGAGAGAGCAGTTCCAGGGGACTCTTGTCAGTGCCCCTATTGCTGGGGCATGGACTTTCAGTAGGTACCCCAAAATGCTGATTGCTGATGCCAACCCAGATCCAGGAGATCAAAGTTCTTTAGTCAGCAAACATAAATATTGGTGAGCCATTTTTGCTGATGATGAAGGGGAGTTTGTTCACTGATTTATTTTTTTAAAGGAAGAATCATTCAAAATTCCAATATCATAACTAATGTTAAATTACATTTCGAGAGGGAAATTCTCACAACGTTATTTTTTAAAAATGAAATATAATTTCAGTATTCTGTTACCAGCTACTGAGCAAAAGACAAAATTGTTTCAATGTATTTCACCTGCTTAACCTGAAACTAAATGATTCCTTCTTACCTGTGTGGTAAAACTTTCCTGAAAATCCAAGGTTGAAGGTAAAATTTGCAACCTGAGTGCGTAGTAAAGTTTGAGTCTCTAGTAAGGCCTGAAACAAATAAGAAATAGCACGCATTTAGAAAAAAAAGCCTCTTTTTTAAAACTGATGTTTCTTGGGCTATAGCATTTAGAATCCTTGCAAATATGATCATATATCAGTGAATTCAACTTCCCATTTCTAATCTAACCTAGAAACAGGTGTAAGACTTATGTTAAGGAAAACTAACATTACAGTTTACAATTTATCATTAGATTTTATAAATTTGTGATGCAATCACCTGCATGTTTATCCAGAAATAAATCCCACTTTAGTCAACTGGAATTACTCCCTAGTAAGTGTGTTTAGGATCACAGCCTAAGTTCAGTAACCACAGAAACTCCTAGTGATGTGGTGATGACAGAACATCTGGATCTGGTTCACTGTTTGAATTGAGGTCTGTATTTTCTCCCTCTGTGTTTCAAATTGCATTTGCACTTGCTGTATGCACCAGAGAGGGAGCAGGGTTAACTTCTGCCAATGCACATTAACTGATTTGTTTCCCTGTGTCTGCAACACTCCCCCTGCCAACTCCTATTCAATGAAGTGGTCATTTGTGCAAAGGGACCTTCCTCAAAATTATCTGATGGACTGGATTTAGGTTGTCAATTTGCTATTAATGTTTTAATCTTATAGTTCATGGGTTGCCAGCACGGCACCTATGGATGCAATGGTGTCCTTGATGTCTTCTCCTGAGATGCACAAAACTATGAACCAACCATTCCCACCCTTACTGCCATGAGGCCATGGAGCGGTTTGGGCCAGTTACCTTTTCTTCCCTTGAAAAGTACATACAGCTGAAGGAGGAAGTTGGAAGGATGACGGTCTTCCTCACTTTCTCTTTCAGTTCTATCTACTTTTCAAGGCTCAGATCAACTCTGCTGCAGTGTCCAAAGGGAAGTGGCACCCACAGCACTCACTCAAAAATCTTCATGTGCCCTAAAATGTTGGCAACTTCTGTTTTAGGTACTCTGAGATATAAGCAGTCACTAGATTTATTAGAGTTGGTCAGTCTGGATAGCTCAGTTGGTTAGAGCATGGTGCTGATAATGCTCTAGGTCAGTGTTTCTCAAACTTGGGGCTCTGGCTGTTTTTGGACTACAATTCCCATCATCCTTAGCTAGCAGGCCCAGTGGTCAGGGATGATGGGAATTGTAGTCCAAGAACAGCCAGAGACCCAAGTTTGAGAAACACTGGTTGTGGGATTGAGCCCCATTTGGGACAACTTCATTTTCCTGCACTGCAGGCGGTTGGACTAGACCATCCTCAGATCCCTTCCAGCTCTATGATTCTATGAATTCCACTCAATTATATTTTACATAGGTTAACCACTGTTTCTAAATTAGTTGCTTGTCAGTCTATTGAACCATAGGAGGAGCAAAATGTATACATTTAAACTGAATCAATGTAGTTAACCTTTTTTTTTTTCATGTGTTTACGGAATTTGTATTCTAAAACTGAATGTAATTAGTGGATGCGAATGCTTACATTGCCCTCTGTATAAAATAAATAAACCACATTGAACAGCAAATATTAGTATTAAACTCTCCCTTCACTTTGCCCCCCCCCCATCTATTCTAAATTAGATGTAATATGTGCTTAATACATTATTTATCTGTTCTTAAAGAAAAGTATTGGAAGTCAGTAGCCAGCATTCAGGGAAAACAATCAGATTAAAACTGGTATGATAGGAAGCATATGGCAGCAACATCCCAGAGGCATACTCAGTGCTGCTATAATATTTAAAGTTTGGGGATGTCATTACTTCTAACAGCAAGCTGGGGTGGTTTAGAAGCAAAACACGCACACGTACCCATAAGGGAGGCATGTCTACATACTTAAGTGGAGTCCCTAGCTAAGTAAAAGCGTGCAAGTTTATAAACTAAAATAAAAAAAAAAGTTTTAACAAGCAGCCACCACCCACCGTAAGAGCCTGACAAGAATCTGCAAATATTGAGATGTTGCAATGAGTGTTAATTTTTAGAAAGAACAATAGTAGGGGAAGATGGAACTGGTTTACTCAAGCGCCTAACAAGCTGAGAAGGCATATTTCACGAGCAGGTAAATTAGGTTGGGAAGGATGTATGCTGTAAGATCAAAATACCCCAGAGATATTTCAGGAGGAAAGAAAGGGGAAAATACACTTTTTCTGTTTCCCATTCTCTACAGCCCCTTCTCTTACTGCCATAATGTTTCAAAATGCTGAGGTTCAAAGCTGGCAGCCAGCCTAAAGTAAGTGGGAATGGACTGAGAAGTATAATAAAAATTATGCTTCTCGTAGACTTCAAATATGAAATCATATTTGTTTTTAGGGACTTCTACCCCCTCCTCCACCCATCCATGAGTTTAGCCATTTCCCTCTCATTGAAACGCAATGTAGTTTCAGGAATTTTTTGTATTATTTTTTTTAAAGAACAGAGTCTTTCAAATCTGGTGAAATAAATATTGCTTCTCCAGGAAAGTATAATCAGGAATCTTTGCATTCAGAAAGGCTCACATCAGAATGCCTAGTTTAGCAGTTTGTAGTCAACAAAGGCATCAAATGAAGCACTTCAGTTGCTCAGATTCTTTGTGGAATTGTTGGTTTCATTATATAAATTGCTTCTCTCCTTTGTTCGTAGGAGTATGAATCTCTCCTCAGTGTCCACAGGATAAGTCTCTTTATTTATTTATATCTTGCCTCCACTCAGCAGCATTTTAGATTCATCCGTGTAATTACATTTTGTAGGTTTGAGTTGGCTTGTCTTTATTCTTCATAATTGTCACATTTATTAAGGCAGGAGTGATATTTTCCCAAAATGTCCTTGTTAATTACAACTATCTCCTTCATTTGCATAATAAACTTTTTTTTGGAGGGGTGGGCGCTAGTTCTCCGGGAACATTTCATGGCTAATAGGAAGCAATTTGCTTTCCTTTATTAAGTACATTAAAACTTCATGCCCCAGACATCATTGACTGTAAACATTTGATTCTGCTCAAATTTAATGCACCAAGGCTTTTTGCTCTGCCATATTAGCTTTATTTATGTGCTGTGTTCTGGATTGTTAGCTACTAATGAGACTTCAGCTCTTATTGCTCTAAGGCCTGAAACACTAACCTCATTTTAATGAGATCATTATTTGCTGTCTTCTGAATGGAAGACAACAAATTTGCCTTTTAATTAAAGGTCAAAACACCTCTAGCTAAGGAGAGTGAAGAGGTTATCAAATCCTTAGAGAAACCAGAGGAATAGCTTTTTTTCTCTTTGCCTTACTTCTGCACCAAGAAAAGGCAAAACCAGACTGGGTCGGCAATGATTCCTCTGGCACAGGAAAACTCTAAATATAAGCTAAGTGATAACAACACTAAAATGTGGGAGCTATGGGTCCCAAGACGTTGTAAAAAACAAAAGTCAGCCAAAGTAATTAAAGAGGCTTTGCTTTAACCCAAAAGGTCTGCCTCAATCAATACCTCTGTTGAAGCCAGATCCCTTGTTTGCATGAGGAATAGTTTATAAAGGTAGAGAAGACAGATGCCGGATTAATTGAGTAACCCCCCCCCCACCTAATCTCATATTTCTTATCAGAAAAGAGAGGCAAGTCTAATCAATAACCTGAGCCATTTTAGTATCGCATGCATGGATGTGACTAATTGAATACTTATTTTGTCTATGTTGTAAGGATATGCAGAGAGATATGGAAATGCCATGGAGTCTAGAGCTAGTCTGCACATGCCTCTCTTTCTGTGTGTGTACCTGGGCAGCCAGGTTTAATGGCTCAGTTACAATTACAACCTTAAAATCTGTTCTACAATGCAGCTCTCAAGAAGGGGGGAAACTGAATGACAGAGTACGGTGGTACCTCGGGTTACAGACGCTTCAGATTACAGACGCTTCAGCTTACAGACTCCGCTAACCCAGAAATAGTACCTCGGGTTAAGAACTTTACTTCAGGATGAGAACAGAAATCGCACGACGGCCCCATTAGCTAAAGTGGTACCTCAGGTTAAGAACAGTTTCAGGTTAAGAACGGACCTCCAGAACGAATTAAGTCCTTAACCCGAGGTACCACTGTACATTTATATTACACCTTTCTTCCATCATGAAACTCAAGGCAGTGATTGGCAGCTGGCTAGCACCACACAGGGGTGAATGAAGCATGAACGGTACCTGGGGTGGGTAAACCGACCGTATGGTGCATGCATGGCAGCTCTACGTACGGCGCATGTGCGCGCCATCTGTACAGCGGCGGGATCATCTGCTCGTGGCTGCAGCTGCCGCTCGTACGGGTGGTTTGCTGACGGCAATGCAAACATCTGCGGGGCTCTGCTCTCTCCCTCTGCCTCACGCACCTAGCCCTTTGCCCCGCTCCATCAGAAGAGTCAGGCGTCAGGTGTGCGAGAGAGGGAGAGCCGGGCAAGTCACTCTCTCTTTCCCTCTCTCCGCCCACACATGCCACCCCCACCCCACCCCACTCCACCTGAGACAGCGGTGGTGACTCTGAGGCGGCGGCGGTTAGAGCAAGAGCAGATGTGGGCAGGAATGGTGTGCCTTGGGGAGGCGGTGGCCTTTGCCACCCCATGGGGTGCCCTCTTGTCACCCTGCCAGAGATGGTGACGGGGTTGGTGCGCTCCCTCAGCCCCCCCTTTCGTAAGCCACTGGCCACATATCCCATGAGATCGATGCTATTGAGCTCAACTGAGAGGGTGCATGTGGTAGACTCAAATAAGAGGCTGGTGCCCTTGTGTTGAAAACAAAGGGAAGCACACTCTGGGTTCTTTCCACTCCACACTTCAGGGGACCTGGAGCCTCTGGGAGATCATGGCAAAGAGGAGAGATCAACCTGGCCCATCCACTGGACAGTGAAAGAGCAGCTGCAGAGAGCTTGCTTCCCCTCTCCTGGCACCTTGAGAGTAACACAATTGAAATGCAGGGTATAAACTTTCTAAATAAATAACAGCAAAGAAGAATAACACATAAAGAGCCTGCTGGATCAGGTCAGTGGTTGATCTAGTCCAGCATCCTCAGTTGGTTACAACATGTTGCTGATAACACCAAATCAAATCAAATCAATCTTTATTACGGTCCAGAGACCCAACAAATCGTTACAAAGCAATCCACAATTCATAGATAGCACCAAGGTTTCAGGTTTGATCCCCAATGGGATGGCTGCATATTACTGCATTGCCGGGGTTTGATGATCCCCAGGTCCCTTCCAACTCTACAATTCTATGATCCTATTCTCACAGTGGTCAGCCTATGCGAAGCCCAGATGCAAGACCTGAGGACCTGGCTTGTTCAGTCTTATAATTTGTGAAGCTAATCGAGAACAAGACTTTCCTTTACAGGAAGCCCTTGTCTGTGTTCTTGGATGCTTGAACACTTCCAAAAACTGAGCTTTACATGTACTAGTTCTAATTATATTTATATTGTTTCGTGACTACGTGTCTTCTTTTGTTGAACAGATTGTCTAAATATTTTTTGTAAGATGCTACAGCAGCTCTAGGGAACAGGGTGTACACTTTAGTAGTTTGGTAGTTACTTTAAAACATTTTAAAAGCCCCCCTCCCAATATATAATTAAAATATGTGTCAGAATCCACAACTTCAGATTTTTGGACTTTCATGGTATTCTTCATGCTTTCTGAAAACTGTGGAGTGGCACAAATAAAAGCTCTTTCCCATGTTAGCTGTACTGTAGATGCATTTCCTAACATGGTCATATTTCTAAAACTGTCTTTATTCAGTAGAGAGCAGTACTTAATTGACCTCTTCCTTAATATTAATAGATGATGTACAGACTGGAAGAGTAGTAAAAAATAAAATCACATTTTCTCCCAGCTCTTCACACTAGAAGTAGTAGTACTGGTACCAATAAAAAGCCTTGTGCTGCTCTTTTGTGCCTCTAAGAATCCGAAAACTGTCTGGAATCTAATTACCCATAATTCAGGGTACCTGCCTGCAGCCATGCCTCTATAGGTTACCAATTTCTGCTGAGCGAGATGAATGGTATAGCGTGGAAACAAATACACCAATTACTCATGAGTTATTGACCATCGGTATTGCTACTACTGCAACACCCTATTTAGTTGTTTGCATAAAGCTGCTGATAATATCTTAAAAATGAATGACCAAGAGAAAAAGTTTGCCACTTTTCTAGGAAAACAAGTGAGATATATGAGGTAGGAGCCTTTCCTAATTAAGAATTGTAGACACCCAGAGTTAAATATTACTTATGGAGGCTGGGAAGAACAAACTACCTTTTGGGGCGCAAACTCCTACAGGTAACTCAAAATACGTTTTTATTATTTCATCCAGTATGGTCACTATAAACAGTGATGCAATGATATTCTATATCTGGAATGGAGTATTGCCTGGCCCCTCCCACTGATCCCAGTAATATTCCTTCATTTTCAGTAACAGGGTCATTTCTTTTAAGCAAACTAGAGACTCTGGGTTAGTAAAGGAGAATCAGGATGATTGAAGATTGGAATTCTGGGACACAGAAAAACTGCTGGTTCATCCAGAAATACATAACCATCTATTTCACATGGCTGAAATGAATGGAAGAAAAGGGCATACCTCAGGCCTGAGACTCTAGCGCACTATTTTCTTCCTACTTGAGACTTGGCATCACTTATTGGCAGTAATAGCAGTTACTACAGTGTATCTGGAAGGATATACTGCTAGGTCTCAAATCTTGCTGCTCAATCATGTCAATGGCATTGCAGTGTCCTCGAGAAGTAGTGAAACACTTTCGATTGTGCGGTTAGAAGTCTCACAACCCATCCATTATCAAATCCCTTTTATACAGGGTTGGATAACTTCACTTTGGAGAGATGACAACAGAAATCCACACTAGGAAGCTGAAGGTAGGTAAAAATAAGCCTTGTAATACGGTGCTGGGGATTTAATAGCTATAGCTAGTTGTATCAATGATGACATAGCCTAGTAAGCTTATCTTAATTGAGGCTTCATCAAACCATGAAAAGAAAACCTTGAAATCAGTTATACCCTTCAGCAGGGAAAAAAAAATGTTAATATTAAAATAATAATAACTTTTCAAGGAGAGAAATAAAAGCATCAGTGAAAGGAAAGAGGTACAATTAAAACCCAGCATTTAATGGCCAGGATACAAGCTCTGAATGTCATGCCTTGTGTGGATATTTCTCTTTGCATCCTGCCTTTCCTGTGGACACAATGCATTAGATAATGACTATTGTGGGTTCTAAGGGACGCGGGTGGCGCTGTGGGTAAAACCTCAGCACCTAGGACGGTTCGAATCCCCGCGGCGGGGTGCGCTCCCGTCGTTCGGTCCCAGTGCCTGCCAACCTAGCAGTTCGAAAGCACCCCTGGGTGCAAGTAGATAAATAGGGACCGCTTACCAGCGGGAAGGTAAACGGCGTTCCGTGTGCTGCGCTGGCTCGCCAGATGCAGCTTGTCACGCTGGCCACGTGACCTGGAAGTGTCTGCGGACAGCGCTGGCTCCCGGCCTATAGAGTGAGATGAGCGCACTACCCTAGAGTCTGGCAAGACTGGCCCGTACGGGCAGGGGTACCTTTACCTTTACCTATTGTGGGTTCTAGAGTTCTTTATGCCTAATGCTCACTGTGTCATTTTAACTAAGCCCTTTGGAGCCATCTCAATAAAATTATATTTTACTGTATGCTTGGCACGTGGTTTGTAAAGCATTTTGAGAGGATGCGTCCTTGAAAAGTGGCATATAAATTTATTAAGGGAAAATAAAATTTAATATTATGCCAAATTGTATAAACACCACTATCTTAGCAGCCCCCACCTCCTTTCTTTTAGTGCTGGATGGCACCATGATGAATGGAGAGCTGGACCGGCAGGAGGAACTGCTCTAAGATAGGGACTCCCCAACTGGACATTAATATATTTGGGATGAATAAAAAAATAATATATATATATATATATTTACTATTTTATACATGTTAATTTTGAGGTGCTGTAGAACATTGAACTCCCCTCTTTGCGTCCTGAAGGAGAGAGTAAGAATGCGTTAGAATCCCAAAGGAAAGCCAGGTGAAAATGTTCTCTCAAAACATTTCTAATTGGAGAAACTGCACCCAGTTTCTTCAGGGAAAGAAGAAATTATCCAATAAGTTTTCAGAGGGATGGACCCTCACCATTAGCAGTGGTAGAATTACAACTCCCTTCTTTTTGCCTAAGGGCTAAGTAGTAACAGCAACTGGCTTGAATGCCATTTTGAATCCTCCGTAACTTAAAGTCTTTCCGGGGGAAGGGCAGCGGGAGGATAGCTGCCACAAAAAGCATGGTGGAGAAATTTTGGAGAACATTTGGCAAAGTAACCTTCCTTTTAAAGCAGGGACGGAGGTAAAAGAAGGAAAATGTCACATTTTTTCTCAGAAATTCATCGTCTAGGAAATTTTGGCTCAGCTATACCCTTTATCCCAGAAAGCACGGTGGGAGCCCCCTGGGCAAACATGGACCCAGACTGCAGTACTAATTGGGCTGCCCTGCAGCTACAAATATGATACTTGCCAATTGTTTTGAGAGCCGACTGAGCAAATATGTGTATCTTTTTAATTGAAATAATTATAACTACGGAACCAGTTTTATTCCAGAAAACAACAGCAGCAGCAGCATTGTGCTCCAGGAATCAAAAGCTGGGGAAACACTGATTTAAATCATTATGAAATATTCATTATTTATAATTAAAACGTTATTTTGGGAGGAATTACAACCACTTGTGGGCTAAATATAAATGAGATTGTCAGAGAGGGGGGGAATCATTTTCTAACAATACACAACCCACTGCTTTTCCTAGTTTGCCATCTGCTTAGTTTTCCACATCTGAAAATAAATCAAAATGATGAAAATGAGTTAATGTTTTATACATCTAACTTTTGAAAGCTAAAAAGAAAGAAAGAAAATTCTTCGGGCCATTTACTGGGCCCGCTAGACTTGTTTTCAGTTCCACTAAAATATAATCGGACCTTTCCTCTCAATTCTTTATTATTCCTGTAAATTATTTATTTGGGTAACCTTGGTTTGTTTGTTTTTAATCCCTTCACCCTCCGTTGCATTTATCTCAAACATTTATCTTAAACTCAGTAATCTTAATTCTATGCTCAAAATTTACTGCTTACGAACCAGCCACAGTGGGAGGTACATGGCCTGTAGTGATATATGTGTTTTTAGCACCTCATTTCTATTGCACTATTTGTTATGAGAGAGAGAGGGGAAGTGACTAGAAGAGTGAAGACATCTTCAAATCTCCAATTTTCCTGCAGTTGTCATGAGAGGTTGTGTTTCCTGTGGACTAGATTCACCTAACAGGATTCTCAAAACCTTTAATTAATAGACTCTAGGCCTGTTCTTTCCACCACTGTTAAGTCCAAGGTACAAATTAAACAAATATAGGAGGTCTTTCTTTCCTTTGTCCTTTGCCAGATAGTTACAATGTTGCAAAATTACAGGGTAGTATCCAACAAAGTCACTGTTCGTGCAAGGACTTCCACATGCACCATGACACTTCCTCTTCCTCTGCCAACATGTCCCCTAAATCTGTTCTGGGGTTTCACTCCAACCCTCTGAAGCAGATTCAGGGTGTGTTGGGTGGGAATGTAATGAGTATATCATATTCATTAGAGATTTATGGTATGAATGGAGGAATGAATGTAGGCCTGTTTTTAGGCTGAAGAACACCACTCTAAAATGGAGTCTTCTTAAGACTTGTGGGACTGATAAGGTTGGCAGGCGAAGTGAGGAAGATGTGCTGAGCTCATGGGACTTGACATACAAACAGGCCGATAACAAAGGATGGGTGTTGATCAAGACTGACTAATGAGGATGTGAGGAACTACGTGATAAACAACTTGGACGAGGAACTGATGGCTGGAATGTCTGGTTGAAAGTATATAAAGTGAAAAAGTTGCCAGATTCCCAGTGCTGCAACCTGTCCTCTTGCCATAGCCTGATTGGTGTAGAATTGGTGAGTATGATTGAGAATGTGTGTGTGTGTGTGTGTGTGTGTGTGTGTGTGTGTGTTAGGGACTGTGATTTTGATGTCTACAATAAAAGTGTTTTACTGAGTTGCAACTCTCTGGGTCTACTTGTGTTTCTTTCTCCTAAAAACCAGCTAAAAATGGATCCAAAAAGAACCATTAATTTGTAACAGGACAGGGAGAAACAAAGAAGTCCCATTACACAGACAGAAGTCCTTGCGCTAATGAGATTCCTTTGTTGGATACAACCCACTGACTGTGAAGAATGCATCACATTTTCACAATAATGATGTCCAATTTTGAACAGCTTCCTTAAAAAAAAAAAAAGCGACATGAATTATTTACATAATTGCCAAACATTTTCTCGGAACAGAGTTGGCTTTAGGACTTTGTGAGGTGCTGGAAAAGACGCAAAGTAAGAGCGGATGGAATGGACACAGGACAGAAGCAGACCAGAGTTCTCTACCCATATGGATCATAGTAACACCACAAGCTAAGTACCAGGTTGTATCAAGATGGCGTATGCTACTTTCAGCAGAGGGTAATGCCAAGCCTAAAATAAAATGACAGCAAACATCCTGTTGTGCTGTTGCCTGAGATGTTTCTCCAGTTTCTTCATGCCTTCTTATGGGGCTTGCTTTCCTTCCAAGGGCCCCAATGGTGAATCCATCTTCCAGGGGCTCTGAAAATGACCATGCTACTGAAATATTTTGTTCACCTAACCTCAACAACCACTAAACACTAGAAGGGATGTGCGTGCAGCTGTATGCACAAAACACATAAAGGTGACCATGACAAATCAGTGTTGCTAAAGGAGACTCCATGCCCTGCAGTACTAGTCTTCCTGTTCTTGTTGTTTAGTCGTTTAGTCGTGTCCGACTCTTCGTCACCCCATGGACCAGAGCACGCCACGCACTCCTGTCTTCCACTGCCTCCCACAGTTTGGTCAAACTCATGTTGGTAGCTTCGAGAACACTGTCCAGCCATCTTGTCCTCTGTCGTCCCATTCTCCTTGTGCCCTCCATCTTTCCCAACATCACGGTCTTTTCCAGGGAGTCTTCTCTTCTCATGAGGTGGCCAAAGTATTGGAGCCTCAGCTTCAGGATCTGTCCTTCCAGTGACCACTCAGGGCTGGTTTCCTTCAGAATGGAGAGGTTTGATCTTCTTGCAGTCCATGGGACTCTCAAGAGTCTCCTCCAGCACTATAATTCAAAAGCATCAATTCTTTGGCGATCAGCCTTCTTTATGGTCCAGCTCTCACTTCCATACATCACTACTGGGACTAGTCTTCCTAAAAATCCTAAATTCTTTTTGCACATCTTTTTAAAGCTCTGCCCCATCGCTGGGGCCCTTGCAGTTGTGTTGATGTTTCCATAATACGTTCATCCCATGCTAAGAAGTCCTCTGAGAACAGAACAGACATCTAGTTTGCAATTTAGGAACCTTCCTCATCCCCAGCAGTGACCTACTGCCAGCACTTCTCTTTCTGCTATGTTAGAGAGGGAAAATCTTGCACATAGAGCGATGTAAGCATAGGCTACTGCTGTGCCTTAATGTTTCCTCTATCAAGAACACAGGACTAAAGAATAACTATGTGGCCTAGTGGTCAGAGTGTTCAATTAGATCTTGGAGTTCAGATCTCCATTTTAGCCATAAAACTCGCTTGGTGGCCTTGTGGCAATTTCAGCACAACCTGTCCCACAGTATTACTGTGAGGACAGACTCTCTCTCTCTGTGTGTGTGTGTGTGTGTCTGGGGGTGGGGAACAAACACTATGCACAACACCTCAGGACGGAATGGCAGGTTATAAGTGCAATACAAGACAAAAGCATAAAGATGGAGGCCAAATTCAAACCACATATAGGGAAGTTGCTCAAATAATAGAGGAGAAAAAAAAGAGATGCGAAAGTAAGACATCAACATGGGATATTACTTTGATCCTAGATGAATTACTAAAGGCAGGCTTCTTTTTTAAAAATGAAGCTGCTTTCACTGTAATTTTTCCCACAGCAAATGTGCCCTCAGCTAATTACATAAATAAAGCATTGGTGTAGCCTGAGCAGAGAATAATATTGATTTTTTTTTTATTTAAAAAAGCCCAGTTTTTTTATTTTTTAAAAAATCAGTACCACAGTCTATTGTTACAGCCTATTCACAATCTATTGAATCACATCTAGAGTTTTGTTTTGTTTTTAATGTGAGACACAGTGATACTGCAAATAAATCCCAGTTGTTTGATGCAAAGTAAAAAAAAAGAAAAGGTATCCAGATAAATGGCAGAAATTGCAATCTGTCTCCAAGGAGTTGCTAAACCGCAGAATATTCTTTTTCCTATGACTAGGCTAAGTGCTTTTCACCCCTTACACATTCTTTTTCAGTGAAGGATGCATTTTCCAGACTTATTTCCTTACTGTGGCATAATACATGATGAAGTCTAATGTAACCGGCAAGAGCTGTAAGTGGCATCAGAAAAATCCCTGAATCAGCCAAAAGACTTTCCATAACTACCAAAGCTTTGGGCCACTTAGATAGTTTTAAGTGATACACTCAGCAGTTTCTAAATACAGAGACAAGGGCAGCAACTCTCTAAAAGGACAAAATGGAGGCAGTCCCATCAAGATAAGGTCTGAAAGGATAAACTTGAAATTGCCACATGTGTTTAGTAGAATCTCTGGTACAATATCAACCTTGCTAAGATCTTCAAGCATTGCTTGATTTGATTATGCTCTGCAAGCTGCAATCCTGCACCCACTTACCTGAGAGTAATATCCACTGAACACAATGGAACTTATTTCTGAGAAGACATGTACCATTGCATTGCAAGCCAAAGTATAAGTACCTGAGAGAATAATCTGCAATGGTGAGACATTGCTAGCACTGCACTGTGAATGAGCTATGGCCATTTACTGTATTTCTATTTTTACACAAGACATGAAAAGAGACTATCATGCCCATTCTACTGGTATTAAACTGAGTCATATGCTGCAAGTCTATGCATGGTCATTTGGGAGCAAGGGCCAAGCATGTGACAATGCATGACCCAATCTTGAACGTGCTCCTGTTCTACTTTCTGCAGAAAATCACCAGCTGCCTGATGCTATTTGTGAGTTTGTATTGCATCAGGGACCAATGGCTGATCCAAGAGCAAAACTAAACACGATGTTACAAATGTACTTTAGGATTGTAACAATCTAATTAAACCTGTAAATAGCCATTGGAGAGACCAGTTAGGATTGGGGTTCCTGCAGAGGAGAAAGTGGAATTAATAATGCTTTCCCCTTTGCTGCGGTTTCTATGAAAATTGCTTCCACCCCCTACAGCGCCTGACATGAACTCTCATTGGCATCAATAGATGCCATGCCAAATTGGGAAGAGGCCTCATGGCCATCTGCCAACACAGGGAGGCCTGGCAGGTGCCTCCCCTGATGCGAGGAGGTCTGGTGGGGCCCAGCCCCTCAAGATTGGGAGGCTGAGCCCCATACCTGCATACTTGTGGAAGCTGAGTTGTCCTTAGCCCCATAAAGTTGGTGCCTATGTCTCCTTTTCTCTCCCATCCAGACAACGAAGAGGCATTATCAGAGTTCAAGCACACAATCAGGCCAGGCAAAAACATTCAAGGTACCCAGCAGGACCAGTGAGGTGTGCATGTGGAAACAAAAGCCAGAATGCATGGAAACGCCATGTACCTTCCCTCCAGAGTGGTACCTACTTGTGCTGGTGTGCTTTCAAACTGCTAGGTTGGCAGAAGCTGGGACAGAGCAATGGGAACTCACTCCATTGTGCAGATTCGAACTGCTGACCTTTCGTTCGGCAAGCCCAAGAGGCTCCGTGGTTTAGACCACAGTGCCACCCACCGATCAGAAGGTTGGCAGTTTGATTCCCCATGACAGGGTGAGCTCCCATTGCTCGGTCCCTGCTCCTGCCAACCTAGCAGTTCGAAAGCACGTCAAAGTGCAAGTAAATAAATAGGTACCGCTCCGGCGGGAAGGTAAACGCCGTTTCCGTGTGCTGCTCTGGTTTCGCCAGAAGCGGCTTAGTCATGCTGGCCATATGACCCGGAAGCTGTACGCCACTCCCTCGGCCAATAAAGCGAGATGAGTGCCACAACCCCAGAGTCAGTCACGACTGGACCTAATGGTCAGGGGTCCCTTTACCTTTACTAAAGCAAGGAAAGGAAGGAAATGACCTGATGCCTCCAAATATAGTTTTGCAGACCAGGGGATAAACATGTCCAGTTAGATCCTGCGTTGCACTTCTCTTTTAATCTAGGAAGACCATGGTGGGCTCTCCTGGTGTTGTTGGTTTGCTTATTCAATTTGCATCCAATATTTCATTCCCAAGGGGCCCATGTTTTTGGGTGACAACTCTCATCATCCCTGACCACTAGGGAGTTGGAGTCCAACAACTTCTGGACTACAGGTTCCCCACACCTATATTAAGGGAGTCAGGCTGCAACTGGATAGGCCAGGGGTGAGGAACCTCTGGGCCAGCGGCTGATAACACCCCCTTAACACTGGTTTATGGGAATGGGTTAGAACCTCAGAAATAGTGAGCTTACATACAGCTGTCTGTCGTTAAGACTTCAAGGCCAGTGGCACAAGGTAATTGTGTGGAAGAGGTGAACTCCCATGGTCTAAGTTCCCATAAAACCTGGATTGGTGGGAGCTCTTGGCAGCCAGCCAGCCAAACCAAGGTCAACATCTATTTGGGCATCATATTCCATTGCTCAGCCTAATGATATTTAAGTGTAAGTGTTTATGTTAATTAGCTGGATAAGTTAGGGTTTGTTTTCTTACCTTCTGAGCTATTGTAATTATTTGGAGTTTTTCTCTCTCTTGTAGAGTTTTGTTTTAGTAAAGTCTGTGTATGATTTTATGAAATTTCGTCTGGTCTGAGTTCCTGAACCCTTTAATTTTGACCATGCTTTTCATTAGAAACAGGCTTCTGCACCACATAAAGATATCATGGTGGGTTTCATTAGTCCCAGGATTTACATGCTTCC
Organism: Podarcis filfolensis; assembly: GCF_964270895.1. Lineage (NCBI taxonomy): Eukaryota > Metazoa > Chordata > Lepidosauria > Squamata > Lacertidae > Podarcis > Podarcis filfolensis. The sequence continues at coordinate 51,449,148 of NC_139610.1, read as the reverse complement.
CCTTCTTTGTGTACCCAAGCTACTTCTCAGCTTTCAGAAGAAACCTCTGCCAACTGTTAATGGATATCCAATCTACAGTGGCCTCCCAGAATTATTTACGGCACCTCTGGGTTGCTTTTATTTCCGGATAATGTAGTAGCAGCATGTTTCCAGTTACAGCAGAAATAATGATGAAAACAAAAGGGAAACCTTATTCCCTCCCCTAATAACAAATACAGTGAAATTACACTTTACAACACTACAGTGGTGCGTTTATAGCGCTCTTGGATCTCAGGATGAATCGCGCAGCAAACACATGGCAAGCATCTGTAATATTCCAGAACTCACACTATGGTTGGGTTACTATTTTTACAAAAGGGGTTGGGGAGAGAGAATAGGAGTTAAATTTATCATCAATCTGATACTGCACAACCTAGTTAAATACTGGGAGAAACTTGCTGGGAGAGCAAAATCAGTGGGAGAGTGGGAGAGATATGGGGGTGGGGTGAAGTTAGCAGGGAAGGTAACGTGTTACAGATATATTTTATTCTTTGCTTAAATATTTTCAGTGTGGCATTCTAAATGTTTTGTAAAAGTGGTATGAATTTCCATTGCATTCATAAATCCAGAATGTTAAAATAGACACAGGCATTTAGGTTATAGCCAAAGACAATATAAAGGAAGCATATTAGTACCAATTTGACTCACTGACGAATGGTTTTTAGTGGAGTTATATAATGCCATCAAAATACTACTTTTTAATTCTGTGGTTGGTAGATTATGTTGTGTGGGAGCAATGGAGGTGGGGGTGCTTGATGGGGTAGTAAATGCAATATCTTTGCAAAATTTGGCTCAGAGTTGCAGCTAATCTCAGCCTCAGTTTTGGAAAGGATTTTTGTGAGAGTTGAGTAACCAGATTTCAAATCTGATAAGTGCTACAACAGTGTATACTGTGGCATAGTTGTTTAGCATATGAGCTGTTTGTTGGAAGTTCCCAACTTGGGCCCCATCTGCATTATAGATGAAGTTGTATCATATCACTTCAAACAGCTATTGCTTCCCCTAAAGAATCCTAAGAAATGTAGTTTGTTAATGATATTGGGAGCTGTTAAAGGTAAAGGGACTCCTGACCATTAGGTCCAGTCATGACCGACTCTGGGGTTGCGGCGCTCATCTCGCTTTATTGGCTGAGGGAGCCGGCATACAGCTTCCGGGTCATGTGGCCAGCATGACTAAGCCGCTTCTGGCGAACCAGAGCAGCGCACGGAAACACCGTTTACCTTCCCGCTGGAGCGGTACCTATTTATCTACTTGTACTTTGACGTGCTTTCGAACTGCTAGGTTGGCAGGAGCAGGGACTGAGCAAAGGGAGCTCACCCTGTCGTGGGGATTCGAACTGCTGACCTTCTGATTGGCAAGCCCTAGGCTCTGTGGTTTAACCCACAGTGCCACCTGCGTCTCTCTGTTTGGAGATCCCTATACTCCTTTCAGAACTATGGTTCCCAGAGTGGTTTAACAATCAGTGCCTCCTCCCAGGGAACTCAGAGAATTGCAATTCTGCCACTGAAATTAATGGACCTAACTTAGCCATTTTCATTCATTTCAGTGGTTCTACCCTGAGTGAAACTTAGTAGACTACTGAACTGTGTGTTTTCTCTCAAAATATGCACAGTCAAACCTCAGTTATCGAATGCAATCCATTCCAGAAGTCCGTTCAGCTTCCGAAATGTTCAACAACTGAGGTGCGGCTTCTGATTGGTTGCAGGAGCTTCCTGCACTCAAGCAGAAGCCACGTCAGACGTTCGGCTTCCGAAAAACGTTTGAAAACTGGAACACTTAACCCTTGGTTTTCAGCTTTCGGGAGCCAAAACATTCCAAAATGGAGGTGTTTGGGAACTGAGATTTGACTGTATTTAAATGTATACATAACTGAGATGTGTTTTTTGAGATGCTGAAACTGCATCCCAGCATTCAGGGAAGTGTAAAAAACTAATGGATGTGAATGAAAGATCAAATTCAACACTTATACTGGTTGCAGCTCAACCTATGTCTGACTCCTGAAATTCTGGACATTGCTAGTCCACCTATCTGAACACAGGTTGGACTATTGGCAAGAGCAGAACCCAAATGTGATGTTCCAGAGGAAAACTCAAACAATATTTTTCAGGAGGTAATATTTGTCATGTGATTCCATCCTAGTTTTGTCTTTGAGAATAATGTTTCATAGATGAAGCTGAAAACCCTTCACGTGAATCTTATTTTGCACAAAGTGCATGGTGCTGAGGCAAACATACAGTAAGTTTCCTCTTGACATAGAAAGAGCTGAAGTGAATCTCATTTTCTTTGAGCTGTTCCCAACTGCAAGTGCTGAAGAATTGTTATCATGTCATGCCAAACTGCTAAGTGATAAATTCTGGAATACATAACCCAGAGAATTTATATCTATTCAATATGCCACTGTAGGAAAAAATAAAAACAACCTCAAAGTAGGGGGAAATGTTCTTTCAACAGAAATTCTAGAATGTTCTGGTGGATGATATGGATATTAATGTTATGCTTGAATAGTGTACACACTAATTATGCTTCTGATTCTTGGGGATGTTAAAAGTAATTTTTTTTAAAAAAAACAGGCATTTCTTTCATTGGCTTATCCCCTCAAAAGTATTCCTTGACTAGTATTACTCATTTTTGAAGTATATTTTTTATACTATTTTGCTGTCTCTCCTAACATTCTACAATCAAAAGAGTCCTTCATCTTTCTCCACAGAGAGGGGAAAAAAATATCTGAGTGGGTATGCCACCATTGCCTGAATGAAATCTCTTACTTATGACATCATAAAGACCAGCTGAGATCTCAAGTTCTCTCAGACATGTTTTGCTGTATGAGGGTATTTTCAGAAGAAAAGTTTGGTGTGTGAAAATCAAATCAAAAAGTTACTTCTTTCAGAACATAAAGATTAATGTGAGAACTTAGCATTATTGAAACTGCCAAGCTTAATATTTGCACGTTGTGCCCATCACAATGAAAGAGGCATATGTGTGTCTTCTTTTTCAATATCCTCAGCATTTTAGACTCTCCTTCAGCTCATTGTCCTCCACTTTGAGGTTCATCACTGTTTCTGTCTCTCTTGCTCAAAAAGCAAGGGAGGATTCCACACAATTCCACATCACCTCACAGGTTGAAAGCACGTGTGAGATAGTCATGGAGTCCCTGCAGCTTCCCCCACCCTTTGACCTGCTCCCCACAACTGATGGACATGCCTGCTGAAAGCTCCAAGTTTGGCAGCTATGTATAGACACACTGGGTTTCTCCACAGTAGAGGAAATCTGGGTCAATCAGGATTCCCCTTTATATAGAATAGTGCTCTTCAACCTTGAGTCTCCAAGAGGTTGGTGAATTACAACTCCCACAACACCCAGTCAGCTTAGCCAATGGTAAGAAACAAAGGGAGTTGTAATCCAGAAATATCTCGAGACCAAAGGTTGAAAAACATTGATGTAGGGGAACTCTCCGTACGTTTGGTAGGTACTTAAGCCCCTTTGCATAGTTTTTGAATTGTGAAGCCATTGGGGCAGGGTGTGGAATTGGCCCATACTTCTAGTTTATGGAGCTAGCCAGCAGTGAGACGCCTACACACATAGTTTCAATGCAGAAGGGGATCACATGAAACCTTATCATATATGCTAAATAGTGTCCCAAATACTTTTCTATTCTTTTCAAGCATGCCTCATGAGGTGGGAAAAGAGCAGAGAAGTGGTGAGGAAGAGAAGAGTACTTAAACATTTACAGCCTGCCCCACCCCACCCCATCCAGTTCAAAGCACACATTTGTCCTAATATTAGCCTTAAAGATTTAATTTGTCCTTAAGAGGCCTCCATCACAAAATAATCCACTCACCAGTCCTTATTAGATTTAAGACAGGTTTCCTTTGGTTCCTGAGTCCAATGCACACATACCACGAACTGGTTGAAGGTGTGTTAAAATTTATATAGTGGTTACGTTAGCTTTCTATATAACATAGTTTCCCATGGTAAAAAGGCTCTCTCACTATACCTGGACAGATCAATTGCTAAGACACAATAATTCAAATGTTTGCTACGGTGGCACTGGAATTGCATCTGCACAAAGGACATGCAGATAACAGAGCTATTAAATCCATGAATAAGATATAAGGCCAACAAACAGGAAGCGAAGGCTAAGCTAAAACTGATATTGGCGTCAAGCTACTGAATCGAGAATGGCACAGCAATAAAAAAAGAGAGCAAGAATTTAATCTGCCGGCTGCATGTGTTGCTAGCAGCCTGTGTAGGGCAATAAATAAATGGATTGGGCTGATGCATAATACATTGATGGAAAGGGAAATAAACAAATTAAAGAAATTCTCCTGGTGGTAGAAAACTGAAAACGTTTTGAGAAGACTCCGAAAGATGCAGGAAATGAAAGCATAAGCGTACTAGCCGCTTCACCACATTCTTCCCATGGCAGGGAACTTGTGGTCCTTTAAGATGTGAAATAGAGCTCTGTTTTAAGAGGCAGAGGTTGGGAGCCAAAAGCTGCTTTAGGCCAGCCCCAGTGCTTGTGCACACTGAATGGGATCACTGACCTCCCCCACCTTTTTATTTGAGCAGCTCCCTGTGCCACATCATACTGCTTCAGCTTCAAAAATCAGCTTGCCGTGCAGGATAGAAAGCTGCTGGTGTTCAAGAGACATGCAAGAGCAAAGCACCTTAACAGCTGTGCTTGTTCGACTCCTGATCTGGGAGTTAAAGGAAGATTGGCTCTAGAAGTTTTACTGTTCAAGTTACATAGCCTTTCTTGAATTAACCATTGCCCAGAGCAAGCAGTGCTTGCAGGAGTCAACGCAGGGGGTACTTTGTGTTTTGTACAGGGGCATCTATGATTTTATACTTTTAACATCTCTACTTTTTAGACATTTTGAAATGTTTAAATTATTTTATTTTTAATCATTTTGTTCTGTCACTTCCATTTTTAACCTCTCTGTGTCTTTTGAGGGGAAAGGGTAGCACAGAAATACAAATAAATGAATATGTAAGCCACTCTGGATTGTCTTGGGCAAGATAAAGTGACTAACAAATTAAATAAACACACACACACACACACACGATGGATAAATAGGCTTACTTCACAGCTAACACACAGGCAGAAGTTTGAAAAATCCCTTCTTAAATTGTTTGCCACTGGGAACATGATTCTCTCTATCTAGTTCCATTAAAGTACCATCTTTCCTTTCCTCAGTGTAATGCAGAAAGGGAAGGGATATTCTGTGCAGTACCTGAAAAAGACTTCTTCGTGCCTTTACCAAATGCTTCCTACTCTGGATTTTGATTTCCTTTTCCAGGTCTCACCCATCATTCTGCCTCTCTTGTTTCCACTGTAGTCACTTGCATTGCTGAGTTGGTTTGCTGCCTTTAATTAAGTCTTAAAATTCATGCTAGCTTGGCACATTGGCATGTAGTGGAACCCTTGAAGACATGCCCCCTCCCTTCAGCATTTTTTTTTTGCTGTTTTTGCAGGGAGTTGCAACCTGAAAATGGCCTGAGTCCCCTTGCATCCTTTCTACTTTTGACTTCCAAGACTTTGCCTCCTCCTTTACAACCCTTGGGACTAAACTCTGAGCGCTAAATGAGATTAGCTTCTCAGTAAACAGGCACTGGAATGGGTTGTACAAGATGTGAGGAAGAGCCCCCAAAGTCATAAGAATTCCTTTCTTAAAACAATGCACCCACTGAATAGGGTTGGGGGAGAAATTCAACCCACTTTGCATTGAAAAGCAATTCTAATTTGAACTTTCTGAAGCAATTCGCACTTTTCTGAATTTTGCAATGTGAAGTGATGCATACGAAAATGCATAGACTAGGGCATACTGAGTGTAAATATGCATTTATTAGTGCAAATAACATTCAAAAATGTTTTGCAAGAATTTATCTATTGGAATAAATTTGCATTAAAATGAAGAACTTTCATGAGGGCTTTTAAAAAAAGAGCAAACTGATATGGAAATATGGAGAACGGAACTCAACAGTGGAAAAATCTGAGAAATTGGCAGATTTACCCACTGCTACTGTTGAAGCAGCATGTGGATGATGCCAAATATCTGTTGATGTTTCAAAACTGACTGCTGCTGATTCTGTACAAGAATGCCCAGGCAGTAAAGTGTAAGGAGTTTTGCTCTACAGCCACCATTCTCCTCTCTCTCTCCATCTGTCTATTAGGCATACACTCCAATGAATTAATAATGCTCCTGTCTGAACTGGGTTGCTTGGAAATTTCTTGTATAATGATACTAAGTGGTGCTGTTGGCCTCAGAGCTATTTCTTCTCCATGCATTTAGAAGACAAAGACCTATTTAAAGAAACGTAAGTAATATTGTTACTAGCGGAAGTGCATTACAACTGACATTCTTCGTGAAGTGTTTATTGCAGCGCTGAGTGCTTTTAAGACAATAATTATGACTGCTCTTTAAGTTTTGATTAGCTATCCTTTCTGCCATGGCACTGATTCACAACTTAATGTGTTGTTTTCTGATGGAGGAAACAATGGGTAGTGGTTGTTTTCCCTTTTTCCTGTTGATTAATGTGCATTATTGTTTAAAACACAGGTTAATGTAGAGTTCTATGAAACATGACAACAGTTGACTTCGAGATGTTCCATGCTTTTTTAAAAATGAAAAAAGTGAATTATCTGCTGCAGTTGCTTCCTTGCAGAGGCCTATTGAAAGGAACCTGGATAACATGCAACAATTCCAGTACATTATGGGCTTGAAAGTTATCATGATTATTATTGCTAGTTATAATAATAAAGTTTATATTGCTACCATCAATAAATATTCATTGGGCAACATACAAGAAAATGGGTCAGGTTGGTGCATCCATTCATTATGGAAGTGAAGCAATTCTAATATCAATCAATCAGTTTTGTGATGGACCTCTAGAGTCCAACAAAACGCTATGCCAAAGATGAGGTATAAAAGACAGTGTGCCAGCAGGAGGAAGAGGAGTTGACACTGGCTACCACAACACAGACTTGCGATGTCACGCACACACACCTGCCCATCCGCATTGCGGTGGCAGGCACACACAAGGTGGCACCGCTGCATTACAGTCCAAATCCTGAACCAAGTTAGGCAATTTTGGCAAATCCAGACGTTGACTGGATTCAGTAGGGATAATATCCAATCACCTAGGTCAGGTCAATCCACTTGGAGTGATCTGGAGCTGTTGAAAGATGTTGGGTGGGGGGTTAGAAGGAAAGGCAGGAGGCAACGTCTGCAAAGAACAGCATGGAACTGTTTGCAAAAGGGCTTTCAAACAGCCCCCACTGTACTTTTGCTGCAATTATCTGGTTTGCTAGTTCATTCCCTGCCGGGAGCACACTAGTGAAGCAGACCTCAGCAGGACCAGGATCAGATGGAGGGGTGGGGGTGAGGCTGCACAGCCTAGTTTTTATCTAGGCAGCAGCTGAATGGGAGAAGGGGAGGGAAGAGACAGTGCACTAATGATCTGCCTGCAGCGGACAGGAGATTAGAGTGGGGAGCCAGCCCACTATTGCACAGCCTCAGTAAGACTCAGAGCAGACTCAGGAATAATGTTAAGAATTAATCCCAGTGTTGGCCAGTGCCAGTTGTGAGAGTGGTTTGGGATCTAGTGGAACCCAGGCAAGCTCAGCAATGCCCACAAAACACCACATTTCTGGGATTCTGCTGGGCTCTGCTGGTGGAGATATCACCCTGTTTGCCCACATGTTTGGTGGCCAGCAGGAGGATAGCTGAGCTGGCAGAAGTAAGCAGAGCCGTGGCATGGGAAGGTTCAAATTGCCTCCCCTAATCATTCATTCCAGTGGTTCCACTCCCATTTTCTCTCAAAATAACAAAATAATGTACTTGCTCTCAAAATACTTTTTTTTAAAAAAGGAGCTTGCTAAGGTTTTGAGATGAGAACTTCATTAGAATATATGGGAAGTGCCAAAATCAGTTCCAGGCTGAATACCAACCCACACATTAATCCAGAAGATGTAAACAAGGCCCGTTTGTATGAGAATTATAGAATCATAGAGTTGGAAGAGACCACAAGGGCCATCAAGTCCAACCCCCTGCCAAGCAGGAAACACCATCAGAGCACTCCTGACATATGGTTGTCAAGCCTCTGCTTAAAGACCTCCAAAGAAGGAGACTCCACCACACTCCTTGGCAGCAAATTCCACTGTCGAACAGCTCTTACTGTCAGGAAGTTCTTCCTAATGTTTAGGTGGAATCTTCTTTCTTGTAGTTTGGAACCATTGCTCCGTGTCCGCTTCTCTGGAGCAGCAGAAAACAACCTTTCTCCCTCCTCTATGTGACATCCTTTTATATATTTGAACATGGCTATCATATCACCCCTTAACCTCCTCTTCTCCAGGCTAAACATGCCCAGCTCCCTTAGCCGTTCCTCATAAGGCATCGTTTCCAGGCCTTTGACCATTTTGGTTGCCCTCCTCTGGACACGTTCCAGTTTGTCAGTGTCCTTCTTGAACTGTGGTGCACAGAACTGGACACAGTACTCCAGGTGAGGTCTGACCAGAGCAGAATACAGTGGCACTATTACTTCCCTTGATCTAGATGCTATACTCCTATTGATGCAGCCCAGTATTGCATTGGCTTTTTTAGCTGCCGCGTCACACTGTTGGCTCATGTCAAGTTTGTGGTCAACCAAGACTCCTAGATCCTTTTCACATGTACTGCTCTCAAGCCAGGTGTCACCCGTCTTGTATTTGTGCCTCTCATTTTTTTTGCCCAAGTGCAATACTTTACATTTCTCCCTGTTAAAATTCATCTTGTTTGTTTTGGCCCAGTTTTCTAATCTGTCAAGGTCGTTTTGGAGTGTGATCCTGTCCTCTGGGGTGTTAGCCACCCCTCCCAGTTTGGTGTCATCTGCAAATTTGATCAGGATGCCCTTGAGTCCATCATCCAAGTCATTGATAAAGATGTTGAATAAGACCGGGCCCAAGACAGAACCCTGTGGCACCCCACTAGTCACTCTTCTCCAGGATGAAGAGGAACCATTGATGAGCACCCTTTGGGTTCGGTCAGTCAGCCAGTTACAAATCCACTGAGTGGTAGCATAGTCAAGACCGCATTTTACCAGCTTCTTTACAAGAATATCATGGGGCACCTTGTCAAATGCCTTGCTGAAATCAAGGTAGGCTACATCCACTGCGTTCCCTTCATCTACCAGGCTTGTAATTCTGTCAAAAAACGAGATCAGGTTAGTCTGACATGACTTATTTTTCAGAAATCCATGCTGACTATTGGTGATCACAGCATTCCTTTTTGGTGCTCACAGACTGTTTGCTTAATGATCTGCTCCAGAATCTTCCCTGGTATTGATGTCAGACTGACTGGGCGGTAATTATTTGGGTCCTCTCTTTTCCCCTTTTTGAAAATAGGGACAACATTTGCCCTCCTCCAGTCTGCCGGGACTTCGCCTGTTCTCCAGGAATTCTCAAAGATGACTGCCAGTGGTTCTGAAATCACATCTGCCAGTTCTTTTAATACTCTTGGATGCAGTTCATCTGGCCCTGGAGACTTGAATACATCTAAACTAGCCAAGTATTCTTGTACTATCTCCTTAGTTATTCTGGGCTGTGTTTCCTCTGCTGAATCATTTGCTCCAAATTCTTCAGGTCAGGCATTGTTTTCTTTATCGGAGAAGACTGAGGCAAAGAAGGCATTGAGGAGTTCAGCCCTTTCTGTGTCCCCTGTTTGCATTTCACCATCTTCTCCTCTGAGTGACCCCACTGTTTCTTTGTTCTTCCTTTTGCTACGAACATACCCATAAAAGTCTTTTTTTGTTGCTTTTAACCTCTCTAGCAAGCCTGAGTTCATTCTGTGCTTTAGCTTTTCTGACTTTGTGTCTACACGTGCTGGCTATTTGTTTGAATTCCTCTTTGGTGGTTTCGCCCCTTTTCCATTTTTTGTACACATCCTTTTTAAATCTTAACTCAGTTAAAAGTTCTTTAGATAGCCACCCTGGCTTCTTTAGGCACCTTCCATGTTTCCGTCTCATTGGTATTGCCTGAAGTTGTGCTTTTACTATCTTCCTCTTAACAAACTCCCAGCCATCATGAACTCCCTTTCCTTTTAGTATTACTGTCCATGGGATCTCACCCAGCACTTCCCTAAGTTTTATGAAGTCGGCTTTCTTAAAGTCAAGAAATTGAGTCCTAGTATGCTTGGCTGCTCCTTTCCGCTGTATAGTAAACTTCAGAAGAGCATGATCACTCGCGCCTAATGATCCTTCCACTTCTACCCCACTAACCAGGTCATCAACATTGGTTAGGACCAGATCTAAAATGGCTGTTCCTCTTGTTGCTTCTCCCACTTTCTGGACAACGAAGTTGTCTGCAAGGCCAGTGAGGAATCTGTTTGACCTTATGCTCTTGGCTGAGTTTGACATCCAACAAATATCCGGGTAATTGAAGTCCCCCATTACTACTATCTCCCTTCCTTTTGCATGCTTGGCCATCTGTTCCAGGAAGGCATCATCTATGTCCTCTGTTTGGCTTGGGGATCTATAGTAAACTCCCACAATGAGGTCACTGTTATTCTTCTCTCCCTTAATTTTGACCCAAATGCTCTCACTTTGGCTTTGAGGTTCTAAATCTTGGATCTCTTCACAGGTATACACATCCCTGACATATAACGCCACTCCTCCTCCTTTCTTGTGTGGTCTGTTTCTCTGAAATAGATTGTATCCCTCCATTATTACATTCCAATCGTGGGACTTATCCCACCAGGTTTCAGTGATGCCTATTATGTCACATTTAGTTTGCTGTTTAGTTTCTATTTAGTTTCTATTAGCAAAGATAGAATCCCTCGAGTCTCCCTACTTAAATGCATTAGACGGTCTTGAAGCCTGCCCATATGAACACGGCGAGCTTCAAAAGCTGAAATTATGTTAAAAGTTGAGCAGAGCATGCCCTGAAAATTTTCAGCTTGAAGCATTCATAGTGCTATGAATCATTTATGAAACAGGTGCCATGGATGTTTACAACAACACAGGTCTACAAAAGTGCAACAAAACAACAACATAGTGTTAGAAGAAAATCTAACAGCAAATCCACTGTTTATGTTGAGCTTAAGATTTGGCAAATGCTTCTCACTAATTAAAGACAATTAAATTTAGTGTTTGCGGGAAATAGAAGCATTTTAAGGTTCAGAATGACTTGTGGGACAAAATAGAGGCCATCTTGATGGAAATGAAAAGAATATGCAACCTATATTTGTAATTATTATTTGAAAGGGACATAAGCAACTTTTAAGACATTAAAATTGTTTTATAATTTGTGTAGGGAGGAAAAACTATACAGAATATCATACAGATATAGAGGTGTTCTAATCAGAGTGTTCTAATCAGAGTAGACCCAGTCCCAGTGCTTTTTTTCTAAAAAAAATGTTTAGGGGTACTCTCATTTTGACTCAGGGAAATCACCATTCTATAGTTCAAATAGGGGGAAATAAATACAGTAAATGGACAAAAGTACAAAGATTCACAAAATGTTTAGGGGTATGTGTACCCCTGCGGTCCCCCCCGAAAAACACACTGAGTAGACCTATTGAAATTAATGGACCTAGCTTAGCCATGTTCATTTACTTCAATGGATCTACTCTGAGTAAAACTTAGTTGAATACCACCCGATGGGAAATTGACTTTATCCATTGCTTTCTGCTGGTGGTTTAACCAATTAACAAGGCATATTATGTGTTCATGTCCAGTCTGCATGTTCCCTACAGCTATCTGTCTGGCCACTGTGAGAACAGGATGCTGGACTAGATGGGCCATTGGCCTGATCCAGCAGGCTCTTCTTATGTTCATGTGGTCTTCAAAGGCATACTTCTACTTTAACCAAAAAAGGGAGTTGCTTCCTTTTTAGCTACCTCCTGTGTAGCTTCCTGAAATAGTAAGGCAATGAACAAAACCAAAACAAGTGAACAAACTATTAATACACTGCTTAATTTTGCCACACTCTCCTAAATATTTCACATTGTTCAACAAAGAATAGAGAAGCTGAAGAGCTGTAATTGGAGGGAATTACTTTGGTTCTCTGTGCGAAAAGGACTAATTGATTTAATTCCTGTTCCTGGAAATGTACATGCAACTGTTCATTAATTTAGAAGCTCATATAATCCTCTCAGTCCAAACTAGAACTTCCTTTCCTGATAGGATTCCTGCAGCAGTTCCAATGTTTGTTCCTGAGCCAGGTTCATTGAAGGCCAATTTTCTTGAAGAAGGATGACAGCCTGATATCACATGTGGTTAGCGACAAAGACGGGTCAAAAATCTACCCCAAATGCAGATTGCATCAGCACCAGTGAGGAGGATGGGGAATGGTGTGCACAATCCGATTAAGGCACAATCCTATTAAGGTGTGCACAATCCTATTATATACTGGAAATTACACACACTGGGTGGAATGGGACATGTGAAAAATGTGCTATCTCTATTCCCTGTTCCCCAAGCTCTCTGCAAGTTCAAGGGTGCAAGATTGGCACCAAGGTTTGACACAATCAGGTACTTGCCAACAGCACGCCCCACTAACAAGACCTCCATAGACCAACTCCACCTCTTGCCCACTGCAACTTGTTTGTCCACCAGCCTTTCACTGTGGCCCTGATAATGGTAGTGATAAGGAGTAGTAGATGCCACTGCCTGCTTGATCATTGGCCTGGTGGTAGCAACAATGAGGAAGAAGAAGAGCATCTGCTGAAGATGGTGATGAAGAGGTTGACTCACTAAGAGAGGGAGGCCCTTGGAGGATGTCTTGCCCAAGGGCCTTACAAAACCTGGAACTGACAATGACTGTCAGATGTTGGGATCTTGCTTCTACATGTGTAGGCTTCCCACATGATGTAGAGCCCAGATTTTCCAGGGTTCTTGATCACACAAAAGCCTCTGAGTACAGAAGGCTTCATTGCTTCACGCCTGTTGTGAGGACCCTTTGGCACTCTAGATGCTGCTGAGCTACATCTCCCATTATTTCAGCTTTTTGGACATGCTTGCTGAGATTTGTAGTTCAGCAATGTATGGAGGGTCAAAAGTTACCCACACCTGATTCAGACAGTCAACCTCAAATTGCTGGAAGGTGAGGGGAATGGGCACAAGGGGGTAGAGTTAATATGCTTGACCCTGTGTTCCTCCTTGCATGTGGCATTTTACAATAACGCCTGGATAAGAAATCACAGCATGGTCTGTCATTTGTAATGTGGCATCTTTTGTGGGAATCTCTCTTATTTTTAATGAGGAAGATTAACTAACCAATGAAGTCAAACAAGCTACAGTTCTTCATCCCACAGGTGAGCAGAACCCTTGAGAATCGTGGGCTTGCCTCTGACAGTTTTATTGGACTCGAACACCTTCTTTGTGCATCTTTTAAAGTACCCTTAGGTTGGCATTCAAACTGGATGCAATGAAAATGGATGGGGAGAGGAACACCAGACTCCTAGTGTGTGTGATGTTGAATGTGTGAAGCAGGGTGCATCCATTAACTTGTTTATCACAATGCTCCCCTTCCTTTCATCCTACTCCCCTCACCTTGCACTTGCATCATATCCAGGTTGAAGGCATGTTTGTTAAGTCTTTAATGCTCTTGGGCAACCAACACTCTGCAATAAATGCCAAGAAAGAAGAAATGCACCTAATGTAATTTATACTATCAACATAGGGGTACTCACTTACAGACTTTTGATTTTATACACACATTTTATGCCAACTATATCTAAAAGTTTGGCCACAGATGGGGCAGGATTTGGGATGGGGAGGGCAGCCCACATTTTCTTTTCTGTCCTTTGTATGTAATAACATCAGTGATTCTTTCAGAAGGATCAGAGAATGTACCAAATGGCAGCACTATAATTAGTTTTATCGCACCTAACGCCTTCTCCAGAACACATGTAGGATATAGTCCCCTGATGTTATGGTGCTATTTCATTCCCTATGATCAAAAGATCTGTGTGACTCTTATATGTATTTGTGTCTTTATGGCACTGAAATGAGAGCCTCTTTCAGAGTTCAAAGTGCTTTTTAATGCACAAAGACCAGGTGAGGGTAAAAAATAGAGGCCTTCAAAAATCCAAGGAAGTGTCAAAGACTAATGGCATTTTATATCATTTGAGAAGTAAGGGATGAAGGTTAATGCTTAGAACATGTGAACCAAAGGGAATGTTTGAGGGTCACGAGGCCCAGAGGGAAATGGAATAAATGCACAGAGAAGGCTGCTAAACCATGCCATGCACTATCACTTTTTAACACCTAATATCATATAGGAAAGCAAGTGCCCTTCTACCAAGAAATGTTTTATAATTGCACCAGGTATTTAATGTATTTCTAGCTGTTCAGAACAAATAAGAAACTATACATTTGGGGTGCATTTTTCCATCTTAGTAGATATGCCTGAGCACAGAACAAATAATAGTCATGGTTTATTCCTCCCCCTGTAACTGAACTGAACTGAATTGCCCATTAAAAGGAGAGGATAGGGATACTGAAAATAGTAAGGACTGTGAAGTTGTTCACATTCAGTGTTGATTAAGTGTGATAATAAGCATGGTTACTGTTGTTGTTGTTTTGTTGCTTCTAATGATTTTACTGTTTGTATTGCTATGTGTTTTTTAAGTTGTACTTTAAATTAGTTTCATGTGCTTTGAAATTTTGCAAACCACCCTGAAATTTTTATTGAGGTCTGGGGTGTAAAGCAAACAGATCAATCAAGAAACTACTCCCCCTTCCACACACATTTTGTCAACCCGGAGCATCATGTTTGCACAGTCTGTTAGCAATTTCCTTTTCTTGAATATTTGCATCTCAAATGGGAAACTGGTTTGTGAAAGTCACTGCTGAGTACACTGTGAAATATTCAGACAGTTCTGTCCTTGGAATGTGAAGCTGGTGAACAGTATGTTGCAAATGCAACATAACCAAACCAGAATTGGTTTTTTTAATAGGGAAGTGATGGGCAATAGACAGCATAATGCAAAGCAAAAATCCAATGCTGTACAGTGGAACCTCAGGTTAAGAACTTAATTTGTTCTGGAGGTCCGTTCTTAACCTGAAACTGTTCTTAACCTGAGGTATTATTTCTGGGTTAGCGGAGTCTGTAACCTGAAGTGTCTGTAACCTGAAGCGTCTGTAACCTGAGGTACCACTGTATTACTCAGCAGCTAGCCAGGTCTAACTTTTAACTCAGTGGTGGGGTGCTATATCCTTTGATAAGGAACTTGCTTCCACCCCAAGTTAGGGTTTTTGGTGGGGCTTGGAACTAATGCCATGGAAAAAAATACCAGTGTACCAAAAGGTCAGGAAGGCTGTTATGCTAGAATATTGATGTCTTCATTTTTCTTTTCATGCACAGAGATATTTTATCGTGGCGACCCATTCAGATGAGCAGCCCTCTTTCCAAGTATCCTGAGATAGAATAGCCCTGCGAGGATTGAACCATGGACCCTTCCTGAACATTTAAATCAGGTATTAGTGTTTTAGCACAGCAGAAAATAACTATCTTAAAAAAAAGAGCATTAGGCGGCCAGAAATACATAAACCACAGCTCTATATGCTTTAGATTTAATCCATTCTCCTTGTCTCCTCCTGACCTTTTCCTTCTCTTGCAGAGTAGGTTGCTTAAACTCATTGGGGAAGGTCATGCAAACTGATTTTCAGTTCTGCAAGTCTTGATAGATAGTTTTCTAAGTCTCAGTAGTTTTCCCTTACTGTAAACCAATCACTGAGATTTTGGTTTTTTTTCAGTACTGTATAATGTTCATTAGGAAAGAACTTGGCTTGGATACTAATGGACTCTAAAATTCTATGGCCTGTAAATGACTCATTAACAAATACCTAGAGAAACCAATCTTATTTGAAAGCAAATAAAATAAAACACTAAAAATCAGAAGCTTCTGCTAAAAGCTAAATGCAGGCTACTGATTAATCTCAAGCTGTTGTATTATGCAGGTATCCTCCCTTCTGACAGCAAACATCTTTTATCAATAGGAAGTTATTGATCACAGGTAGCAAAATGGATTAAGGCTGTGCCTCTGGCTACTCCATTCATGCATCCAGTGAGTGCAGAGAAAATTCTGATAGCTGTCATGTTTTTCTGCTGCAAACTTTGTGAATGAAGCAAACAGGAAACCAAGGAACTTTACCTGAACAGCGCAACTCTTACCATTGAACCCCATTTGCCATTTTAATACTCTTCATCCAGTTCAGAGAGATCCTTTCGGAGCTTTTCACAATCCCTGAACAATTTGTTGTTGTCAGTGGGACACCACCCTGCTCACCTCTATGAAACAAGTTTAAAAGCACCAGTCCCAATATAAATCATTTGGGGAGCCCACTTCTTACACCCCTACTTTGTGAGATCGGTCCATTCATTCATTCTCTCTGCTTCCTTTCCTTCAGCCATTACTGATCCATTAGATGATCCGTCCTCTTACCCAATGAATGCTAAGCTTACTCAGGAGTCTTTGGTGAAGAAATGCATCACAAGCTTTTGGAGATTGCAAGGAGACAGCACCTACTTCACCACTCCTATCCATGAGCTTTTTGTTCCTCTCAAAGAACTCTA
This sequence comes from Podarcis filfolensis, assembly GCF_964270895.1. NCBI lineage: Eukaryota > Metazoa > Chordata > Lepidosauria > Squamata > Lacertidae > Podarcis > Podarcis filfolensis. The sequence goes on along the minus strand of NC_139610.1, from coordinate 51,432,554 downwards.
AAAGATTAGAATGCTGTTCCTTCAGTGCTTTTCTCCAGAACGTCTGCCTTCCATACAGCCATATGGAAGAATTTTTGTTCATAAGATCAGTGATTATCTGTAGTGTTAATACTATTTTGAGCTCTGATTGTGTTTATTAGAGAGTCTGCAGTGTAGTGGTTAAGGTGTTGGAATAGGAGTTGGGAGGATTTGTGTTCAATTTCCAACTCAGCCATGATGCTCACTTTTAACCCAGCACAATATTTCAGCATAGCCTTTCCCATAGAGTTTTCATGAGGATAAAATAGATAGAAACATCTATTCTATGCTAAGCTTCTTGGAAGAAGGATTAGGATACAACAGGTGTGGGAGATAGGCTTCAACAACCACTTTTTGCATCCGAACCCCAAATGCACTCCCCAGCCCCCACTTCCTGGTCAAACCCTAACATAGGCTACTGGTCATATCTCACAGGCATTTATTTCCTGGCAAACCATAACCTTAGCTCAAGTTTAATGTCCATACCACATCCATTTTGGTTAAACCACAAGCAACTTTCAGATAATCTTCACCAAACACAATTGGTCATTTAACTGTCTAATGAAAAATGTGTTTAAATTACACATTTAAGCCACACAAAGTGTTCACCTAAAAATATAGCAACATTTAAGTACCTGCTCGATTTTCTGGAAGGCATATAGTTTCTCAAAATGCAATTCTGATACGCTTTGTAATATGAAAATATCTCCTAATTTTTCAAAATGTCTAGAGAAATCTGTCTGTGAGCTCCCCATTTCTTGTGATGGAGAAACCTACGCAGACCAGAAATTTTATAGCCCAGCATCACTGCAGAAATAAGTTTTTGGATTTATTTATTTTTTACGGCAGAAAGCATTTTTGAACACATAGTTGGCTGCAATGTCTGAGTTATATAGTTTCATATTCTCTTGCTTGGTTTTTTTTAAATAAAAAATTACCTGAAATATTAGCCTGCACAGGAGCAGCCATGCCAGGAACAGAGTCACCTTCCCAGAAAGGTTCACCTGGTTTTTTCTTCTCTGATCATTTCAGCACCTTTTAATTCATCCAGGATTTTAATTGTTTTAAGTTTTGGTTGTAAATTGTTTTATGTTGTCTCGTTGTTGTTGTTGTTGTCATCTTTTATTATTTATTGTTGAATTATCTTATTCTTCCTTGCATTTTTATGTTGTTTTGTTTAAAGCCACATGAAGAATATCTATTGATAGGTGGCTATAAAAATAATAAATACATGCAAATAAATATAATAAGTGAATGAGGCAGGCATGTGGATGGCTGCTCTCATCACATCTACTTTGCCCCCAATTCTTGGAACTCCAATGTGGAGTGATAGTTTATAAGACTGGATCCTAAGTGCAATTAATTACAGAAATCTGACTGCAACAAATGGCACTTTCTTCCAAGTAAATTTAGTTACATTGAGGCTGCAAGTCTGCTGTTATGGTAACAGAAGTGAGAAGTGTGATACAATATTGCATATAACCAGGAAAGCCACCATAATCTGATGGACTTGATTTCCACTGCAAATATTCTAGTTCTGTAAAAATAGAACAATCCCAAACACACATGTATGTATGTATGCTTATTCTTCTTATTGTTCACTAGGTGTGGCATTAAGGCAGCTTCTGAAAATAACACGGGGGGGAACCCACACATGAAACAGCAACTAGTAACTTAATAAATGAATGAATGACCTATTACTAAAAAGCATTTGAGATCTTCTAATACCATTTGAAAGAGAGATCTTCTAATACCATTTGAAAGAATGGGATGGACTTTGCCTGGGGCATGAAAGATAGCAAAGTGCCAAGCATGTATGTTAAGTTAGTTTTGTAGTTAAGGTGCTGCTATCAAAAAGGCCCTATTAAGTCTCTAATCACCAAACCCCAGAAAGCAGATATGACCAGACAGGAGCCTCAGCATATCTTGATTAATGGATAGCTTATGCTGGAGAAAACTGTCATTTTGATGACCAGGTTCTATATGATTCTGTCTGATATTTTTTTCATCAGGAAAAAGTATTGTCAGAAGCTCAAAGTGAAAAATCTTGGACAAGATCCTGCTGCTGGGGTTGAGAATGAGGAATGCACCATTAAATGCACGCCCCAATGAAAACAAAGAACAGTCTCTGGACTTGGCTGGGATCTGGTTATGCCTCTTATTTATTTCTGCAGCTCCTAACATCAAGGTTATTTGAGACACTATGCATGGGGTGGAAAAGCAAAAAAAACTCTGCAAAAACAAAGAGAGAGGTTTGCAAATCCATATATACAGAAGTCAACAAAGAATTTATTCAGAAAGCAGATTGTTCGATTTAAGTGATGCAACATGGCTGTGGTTCAAAGTATCTCATTATGGAACCTTATACGGGCCTTTGTTTGATTCATTAGGGAACAGCTGGAGTTTCAGGTTTCTTTTCGCCACTTGTTGTCCTGGCCTGAATAACAAAGAAATCAAATGGTAAACGTTTGATGAGCCATGCCCTATCTTATGATTTGATTTCTTTGGAATTGTGGCCAGGACAACAGGTGAGGAAAAGAAGCTCAAAGAGGGTGCTTATATATGTGTATATATATATTTGCATATATCTTAGAGAGAGAGGCAGAAAGAAAAACAGCATTTACAAGGTGAACAATCATCCATAAATGAAAATCTCTCTGTACTGAAATGGAGAAATGGTTGTAGTATTGGCTCCCATAATGATGATTAATTCGATATTTAGATACATTTAGACAATTCCCAGGGAGGATTTAATTAGGTGTATCGCTAGTCCTGCTAATTTATTTTTAATCTCAAAATTGTATGTAAGGCTTGCCCAGTCTCTTCCCTGAGGATTCCTCTGGATGTAACTTCCAAGAACATTTCCCTTCAAGTCAACAAGAGTGTCTTAGCAAGATGAAAACTGTATTAGTACAAAGACACTTAATTGTTTCACATAGTGGCCCATGGGTGCATTGAGGCCTACTAAATCCAGAGTTCAGTGAGCTCCCTTGGATGACCAAGTTGTTTATTCACTATTTTTGAGTTTGCCACCCTTCTGATACTGTTCTTACTAGCAAAAGCATTGGTCCACTAGCCTGATGATCATTGCTAAGGTGTGGAGGACAAGTAGTTCTGACAGAATGATTTATTAGCTTCCCACCTCAAAATTTACCCTAGCAGAAATGTTAGAGACAAGTCCTCTAACTGGAAACAAATAAATCCAGACATTTTAAGCCTAAATACAAACAAAAATCAGTGTGGTGTATTGGAGGCAGAGTTTCAGACAGGGACTGAGGGCACCTGGCTTCCTATTCATCTGTGAAGCTCACTGGATGGCCTTGGGCTAATCAAATCCTTCTTCCTCACCCACCTCACAAGGCTGTTGTGAAGATCAGAGAAGTTTGGAGAATGGATAGGTTTACAACAGGCAATGAATCAATAAATAAAATGCCTAACCTCCATCCTTTAAACACCTATAGCAGGGATGGCAAAACTGTGGCCCTACAAATGTTGTTGGATGCCAGTTCCCATCAGCCTCAGCCAGCAAAGTCAGGGATGATTGTCCCAGGTTCTCTACCCCTGAGTGAAAGGATTAGTGGATGCTTGCAAACTGCAGGACAAAACACTGTTGAGATGTATTACTAGCCTTCTGATGCTTTAGGTGTCAGAAATGTATTGCTGAGAAGAGATTTCACCATTCACTCTTGTCTTACCTTCACATCTTTAACATTCATCCTTGTCCCTTCCTTCCCAACAAAGATGTCATCGATGTCGACAAGAATGTATCTATCCAAGGACAATGTAAGCCTCTTCCCTGACAGGAAGGAGATGGCATCTATAAAAATGAGTTTGTGCAGCCAAAAGTTCAAATTGTTTCCAAAAAGAACTCTTTGAATCCCATCATGAAGTCCCAGGTCCTGAATCACTGTGGCATAGAGAGAAGCCTTAGGCAGTGATACTGGGAATGGTTTGGAAGCTTGAAATTCTGTTAAAAGCACTGGTTGATAAGTGGAGTGATTATATTGGAAAATGGTCCAGTCTTCACCAGGTAACGGGCCTTTCTCAACCCTTGGGGCTTTGGTAATGTGAAGCAGAGGAGACTGGGGGTTTACTAAGCAGTTTTGCAGAGCGGCATTATTGTAGAGATGTAATGGAAATCCTTTGAGTTTAGTGCTCGACAAGCTGTTCTCATTGGCTTTATGAAAACCAATTATGCTAACACTGTATTCCACACAGTATTTTTCCAGGAGTTCTCTATTCCATGAATCCATGGAGGTGTACTTCAAAATATTTTCATAGATTACAAGGATGTATTTCCCTTTGCCATTGTCTGCCAGTGGAGGAAGGTCCCCTTTTCCTGATGCAATCACCATCTGAAACTGAAACCGACTTGACTCCAGAATGGCTATGATGTCTTGGCCGAGCTGAGAGTACTGGCTCTCCACAAAGAGCAGCACAGTCGGGTCAGTCCTAGATGGATCGATGGGCTTCACCGTTTTAAGCTCCATTGACCTGTATGGCAAGAGTTTAAGATCCTCACACTCCGCCCCTCCTGTGGTATCAATGAGGGCTATTTCCTGCTTGTGACCTGTATACAAGTAATAAGCAGAAATGACTATGCTCGCTAAGCAGAAGGTGGCTAAGAGAACGACCAATGTTCGAAAACTTCTACGAAGCTTCACAATAAGATTCATGTTTTTTGCAGCACTTTATGTTTGTTCATTTAGTTACTAAAAAAACAACAATTGGCTTCTTCCTTCTAAAGTGCCATTATAAACAGACCAAGTGATGGTGTCAGTACCACTCTCCAAACGTTCATGTGACCATTGCAATGCATTTATAAGGGGGGTGTTCAAAACTATGAAACTCTGAGAGCTGGAAGTCCAAAGAGTTGGAAATCTATATTGGAAGCCGTCTTCTCTGAATGCGCCAGTTGCCAATAATCAATGGAGAAGACAATTAACATTATCTGCAACAAAGTGAGAAATTAGAGTAGGTTAAGAAAAATCCATACAGCAATTAAAATGTGTTAATTAAATAAGCTAGTCACCTTTTAAAAAAAAGTTCTATTGATTCCACCATAGATGACGACAGTGGGATGGCTTCATGGTGTCATTTAGGTGTGGGAAAATATTTATAATTTATCATCATTATTTTAAAAAATGCTATAGTAATTAGAGTCGGAATGAATCGTGCTACATAAAAGCAGAATTAAGGTTAAGATAACTTGACTTTAAAGGTTAATTGCAAGGACAGCAGAATGATGGCAAAGAGGTATTTTAGGTTAAGGTAAATCTTAACCAAACATTCAGCAAGTGAAATCTTGGAGATTTTTTGGTCTTGCTCTCAGAAGGGTCATTTGCATTATAGCAAGGCTGCTGGCATAAGATTTTAAGATTCTAGACAACAACCTTATATCTGTTTTGGAGTGGTGGGGTCGAATGTTTATGTTTCTGGGCACCCATATCAATTTTTTAAGAGTCCAGGTGACTGGGAGAATGGAGACTGGTTTACAGCTTGGCCTTCACAATTCATGTCTCACCTCTAAGATCAGTAGGTGGAGCAGCCCTGATAAAATGCTGGGGGGGGTGTGTGTGTGTGAAGATACTTGTTCCTTGCACAGAAGCCTCTAGTCCCTTTTAATGACATGCTCCAATCTATGGGCCAGACAATTAAACCGCATATACAGCAGGGCCTGTTCTCTTCAATATTCTGAATTGCCAAGCATGTGCTATGCAGGGCTGGCCCAAGACAAATTGCTACCTGAGGCAAAGGACTAGATATCACCCTCATTCCCATGTAGTTGAACCTTGTTTTAAGACTGGCCATTGGGCAACTTCTTCCACTGCACATGAGGACAGTAGGCTAGCTTAGGAAGCACATGGCAAATGTCGTCCTAATGCTGTAGTAGAGACAGCCCTGGCTCTGGGTAAATAAAATAACAGAATTGTAGAATTGGAATGGGCCACCAGGGTAATCTAGTCCAACCCCCTGCAATGCAGGAAACTTTTGCCCAACGTGGGGCTTGAACCTGCACCCAGAGATTAAGAGTTTCATGCGTTGCCGACTGACTACCCATAGTAATTTTCTGTTTAACTTCAATGAAGTGTATTCATAGCCAGTGCTTTGTAAATTGTTACCAAATGTCAGAAGCTTGGTCTTAGATGCTGTGATACATTAGTTGGGCCACCTTGCTGCTTCTTCTTCTCAATCATTAATGATGACTTTCAGTCCTCTCCATGGAAAGCCAGCACACCCCACCCTCCATTTGGAGAGGTCTGACTCGTGGCAATTATAACTGCGATGTTTTTTTATAGGTCAAGCTTCAATCTTATACACATGTACTTGGAAACAAGGCTGCAGACCTAACTGTACTTACCTGGGAGTAAGCTTGCTGTATTTAATAGGACTTCTGAGTAAGCGTGCATAGGATTGTAAGTTCATGGAAGTCAGTGGGTCTTACTTTTAAGTATACATGTATATGATCGATTTGCAGGCCCCCAAAACACGACCAATTGAGTAAATATAGAAAGATATTAATAATGTTAAAACAGATATTTATATAATACTTAGAGTGCTATTGATTACTGCTCCCATACTACAGGTGGAGTATCAAGTATGAATATGTTTTCTATATAAGGCTTCAAAAGCAGAAACAATATATAAAAATGTATAACTGGAATATTAGAATGTATAACTGGAAAGTCCCCTGCCAAAAGCCTACTAAAGTGTAATAATACATATAACCAGTTTACTGCTCCTATCATTTCTACTACTGATATTACTACTGCTAGTAACAGTTCAATTGCTGCTTAATTACTGTGAACATAATCATGATTAAGCCAATGTTTATAGATTTCTTGCTTAACTTTAATGTTTCAGATGCTTCCTGCAAAGCGATAAGGCTCTAGACAGATACAGCAGATCATATGAAATTCTCCACAAGAGTTCATTGCAGTTTTGAAGCTCTGGTGACACTGATAAATCACTGCAACTTCACTTTTGGAGTACATCAAATATCACACACACATCTTGGGCTTTACAATCTCATTAGGGTTATTCACTGTCCCTAAACAAATCAATAAGTGGTCCTTACAGCAAGCAAGAACGAAAAAAAACAAAACCTTTTGAATTTTTGTTACCAGAAAGGGGGGGGGAGGGGGGAAAGTAGAGCATTCTTAGATGAAATCTCATTTGTTTTCATTCCAGTTATATATTTTTCAACACTAGAGGGCAATATGTTCTCATTTTTCCTCATACATGAATTGCTATCACCTCTTTTACTACCGAGACAGCTTACAAAACAAAGGGCTTTGCAATCAACCTCAGAGTTGTAAGGATCTAAAGAACAGGTTTAAAAGTGGATTGGAGACTTTACTGCTAAAACAATATAATGTAAATTCTCATAGATAATATATTGCTGTCATATTAATACTTACAATATTTCTTACTTTGGACCAGTAGAACAGGTGAAATTAGAAGGCTGTTGTTTTCTCTCTTTTTGTCTTTCTTTCTCTTAAGGTGAGTTGGGCACCAGAATTCTAAGCTATGAAAATAATACTTGGTGAAAAAGAAAATCTGTTTTGGATTAAATTATTGATAATATAGCTAACAAAATCCCTATTATGAGGAAACATCTTGACAGATGCAGGTTTATTTTTAAATGTTCTCCTTCTGTTTTCTAATTTTGGAAATATGAAGGCCAAACTTATTCTGCTCTGTTTCAAAGCAGCTCATGGTACAAACTAGTCAAAATTAAGTACATTTAAGTTCTGTTCACATCAATGAAAGTGTTAAGGATATGCTTTAAATTTCTCATTAGATTTAATAGGATTTAAAAGCACTTAACTTTGGTGGGATTGTATCTATGATCTTTAAATTAGTACGGCTATAGCAGGGTGATATTGAAAACAATGGCAACTTGTGACTGAAAGCATAATATTTCTTGGAGTTATGAACAATCTGGAAGATAGAAGGTCCCCCCCCCCCTTTCTTCTCTCTTGATTGCACAACATACACATTTCTGTTTGGAGAACTGTATTACAAAACTCAGAAAAATGCTAATTTCAAAGGCCAGCTGTGTTTATATTTGTGTATATTTAAAGGAAATGACAATTACACATTTTTCATCTTTATAGTGAGGGGGTTTCTTGTCTATCAGTTTCACCACTGTTTTTTGAAGCCACTGTAGTAGAAAGAAAATAATGTCTAATACTGTATTATTGTTTAAGATGGGATAATTTTGTGCAAAGATTGTAACAGACAGCAGTGAAACCGACAGTCTCTTCCTTCCACCAGTTACATAACAAATCGGAAGAAGCTCCTTCGCTTTAATAGCAGAACTTGCAATGGGCTTCAAAATCAAAACCCCTAGTCAATTTCAACTCTACGACGAAAGGAGCAATTCCTTCAAGATGGGAATTTACTTCAGCAGTTTTTAGTAAGCAATGCAATCTAGACACTATTTATAAACTTCCTGTCCTTCTTAAAACTTTGATGATATCTCAAGAGCCAAATGCAAAGCAACCACTGTTCACTCACTTCTCAGATTTAATGGGTGAAAGAGTGGAACTGTTTGAATGCTATTTCTGAAAGAACTACTGGGCAGTTTCCCTCTGAGTATCTGTTTTTGGGAATCGCGGGTGGGGAGAACGCAATTGCACTTGGGTTCTACTCATGGGCTTCCCATAGGTCACTCTGAAAGCTGGGTGCTGGATGAGAAGGTCCAGCAGTGTTCTTCTTATGTTCTCATCTTGATATTGTATGAAGTCCCTTGACCTCATTGAACTTTGAACCCCAGAGATGACATCCCTTGATGAAACTGGCTCCCTTAACACCATAGGTCTCATGCTCCTCAGTGCCTGTTGAGTGTGAAGAGTAGGAGCTGATTCATTGCTGGTGGAGTTCTAGGCTCTAGGCCTTTAATGCTTCAAAAGAGGTGAGTGGACAGAACTTGGGAGAGATAAAAGGCTTCAGTTTAACCCCAGACCTCGCTGGAGCCAGTTGTCTGCTTAGAGATACCCAAGATCCTGCAACTTTAGATCGACCCTAATCTCTGCTTCCTTGATGAAGCATTCATCATATCCCATGGACTTTTGTTCAGGACAGTTTATCAACACTGCGTATACTTTCTCTTTATATAGGGGTGATGCTAGTCATGTGGTTAAACTAGCCAGAAACCACTGCATGGGATGCATGCAGAGAGAGCTTATGGACTCAGCCTTTGCGGCTGAAATTTTTCTCTGCTGTTAATGAGCAGTTATGGATTCCTCCATGCATGCCTGTGCCACACATAGCCTTCTTCTGTCTCAGATTCTCAATGCCTAGCTTTTCAGGCTGAGGATGCAGTTGAGCCGTCAAAGACAGAAGGATGCACAAATGAGGACCGTTGGGGAGATAGATTCTGTTTCCTGTTATTATTATTTTTTTACCATTGTGAATGTTTCATTATATAAGGACCGTTGTACCGATTATGAGCATTTATAGCAATTATTCTTGAGAGGCAGCAAAGTGCAAGGCTGCAGACTACATCTCTTTGTCAGAGGTAATAGCAGGTCTTCAACAAAGTTTCACTCAGAGTAGAAACATTAAATTAATGGACCTAACTTAGCCATGTCAATTCATTTCAGTAGGTGGATTTCAGTGTAGCGTTAACTGGGATATGCATGTGCAGAATGAGGTCTGCTTGCACACCAGGATTGCTCCCCTACATTTCTTCTGCAGGTTCCCCCAACTCTCCAGAGCTAATTTTGGGAGCACAGGGTGCAGGTGGAGGAGAGGCAGGACAATCCCATTGCATGAGAGAAGCTTGTTCCATGCATGCAACAAGTTAGTTGAATCCAGCCTAATGGGTCTACTCTAACATAAAGTTAGTTGAATGCCACCATGTATAGCAGCTGTTCCCAGAGGGTTGGCTATGGGTCCATGTGGCTCTCACATTGACTAAACTGTATTTGAAGTGTGTATTTGGGTGTGTTTTGTAGTTTGTGACAGTAAACCTGTTGAAGGTTTGGTGCCAGAGATCGATGGGTGATGAGCAGCACAATTCTTTCATCTCTGGGTCTTTCATTGTAAAAAGGACCCAGTCCCATGATTCCCTTTTATGCCCATGCTCATGTTTCCAGAATTTGCAAATCTAATGATTCTGTTCCGAACCACTTCTCTTCTCCTAAGTAATATACAGACTGAATACTGAAACAAAACTGTGGCCAGCGCCTAGACAGTTTCCAAGATACTACAACTCAATACATTAAAGAGTATCATTGGGATTTGAAAATGGGTTTTGGCTACATTTTGGACCATGTGTCAAGTCATTGCTCTGAGCCAATTTGATTTAATTGAATTTTGCAAGTAACTTTTTTTTTTTGTGAGACACTATCAAATGCTTTTCGGTGAAGTCTATATATATTACATTTACAGCTGTTTTTGTACTGCTGCCAGCAACACAATCAAGTTTCTGAGGTATGATTTGCTTTCCTCTTTCAGCCAGGAGACCTGCCTTAATGCAACATTAAGGTAGCTCTGTTAAAAATAAAAAGAGCCGGGCGATGCAAATTCAGAGGCTCAAACAGCAGCATTAATATGCACACATACTCAGTGGGTTTTATGGCGCACAGCTGGTGACTGAACAGTGATGGTAAACTAAAAGCAAAACAGGAAAAATATTATCGATGTGATAGATAACTCTTTTATTTTATTTGTCTCCCACTCCTCATTTCTTTACTTATCCTTATCCGTTGCTTTTGTATCATACAGTACTCAAGAACGCAGTTAACCACCTCTCTGTAGCCAGGTCTCCTGGGACTAGATAGCATATGATGCCACATATCCTCTGCTGGGATATGATATAAATCTCCTCTCCCCTGCAAGCTCTTTGCATATGCCAGGGTTTACAAAGAGCATGGGATTAGAGCCAACAATAAGTGCAATGGGAAATAGATACCCACATACAAACACATTAAGGAATTCATACATTTGGTTCCTCTCAGTTTCTCATTTTTCAATTCCACATTTCCATATCACTTTTGTGACTTAAAAAATAATCCTAATGAAACTGCATCTGCATTTTAATGCAATTTTTACTACTTACATTTTTAAAATGTAATTTTGCATATAAAGACATTTCTGCAAAGCAATTTCCCCTATTGTAATGCATTTGTATGTTATTTTCTCTAGCACGTATTTGTATGTAAGTAAATTTTTATTTATACCCCGCCTTCCCCAGCCAAGACCAGGCTCAGGGCAGCTAACATAAAATATCAAATACATTAAAACACAATCAAACAATTGATTAAATTACAGCTTAAAATTAGAATCAGGATAAAATTAAATGACTGCCCATGAATTACAACCATAGGGTCGGGAACCTCAAATATTCATCAGGGCCAGCTATCCATGTTGGTCCCACATGAGCCGATAAAAGGGCCAAAGAGGTAACTTGCAGGGTCCCATAGAGGGGGGTCAAACTGGGCCCGGACCGAAGGCCAGGCGGAACAGCTCCGTCTTGCAGGCCCTGCGGAAGGATGTCAAGTCCCGCAGGGCCCTCGTCTCCTGTGATAGAGTGTTCCACCAAGTTGGGGCCAAAGCCGAAAAGTATATTTATATGCACACTTTTTGAACACATTACTTGGCTGGAGAACTGCATTGCATAATTTGTTTCAAAGACCATTGTGTTTTGGTTTGCATATGAATTTGGAATGTGCACTTCCCAACCCAGCATGCGGTGTGCAAACAGAGCTCTGTATTACCAGAAGCTGTCCTTTTATCTCCTAAGAGTTGTGGACTATTTGGGGTATATGACAGGAATCCCCACATCATGGAAAAGAAAGAGCATCATCTCAGATTGCAAGAAGTTCCACTGTGCACATAGGAACCCTGCAAAGTTTTGGACCACACACACAACACCCAGCAGCAATATGTTGTAATAGAATGTTTTACCAAGGAATGTAGAATATTTGTGATAGAGATGATATGCACTTAAAGTTAAGCTGCACATGGAACAATTAATGGTATTACTAGACCACTGTTGTCTAGTCCTTTGTAGCCAGTTTGGCTATCTCAGCCTGATTAGAAAATCAGGATGTGAGATAGGAAGAGAAATATTTTTCCATACATTTTTTCTCCCCTCTCTACAACACTCCAGTGTTTTGATTTATAGTTGCTTTAGAAAAAGAAAAATCAGATTCAAGAGACATATGTCTTGTTTGACCATTGTGGATTACTCTTAAAGTGCAGGTTTGCAGGACTACTTCTACTTAAACTCTTCAGAAATCATACCTCATTAATGAGGTATAAATTAACTTTTGCTGTGTGCATAGCTTAATACCATGCACTCCACAGCTGATCCTTCTGTATCACAGGAAAGAGGTGGTAAATCTGAAGTCACAACCAGCACTGTGATACACAGGATAAATCACCACCACCACCACCACCACAAATTGCACTTAAAATGTTCTAAGTATTGTAAAGAGATAAAAGGCCACGTCACTCACGGCAAGCTCAGACTAACCTTCCCACACCATATATTTAAAGTACAATAAAAACACACTGAAAGCATCTTGGGAACTGTAGCTTGTTAACTGTAGTTCTGTAATAGGAAACAACAGTCTCCAAGAATCTTTGGGGGAAAGCTATGTGTTTTCAATGTCTTTTAAATGTATGTGGTGGATGTGATCTCATGATACAAAAGGGGGGAAAAGGAATGATAGGGGAGAGAAAAGCAGGCATTAACACAGAGTGTTTTTTCTGGCAGGGAGGGGGAAACTGGGCTCCTTCAGCTGCTCCTTCTCTGGTCGATAGATTTTTAAAAATAACCTTTGTAATGTGCCTTATTTCACTTTCTGGTTTTGTATTGCACTGTCTTGTGTTTTTAAGCTTCCTGGTGTGGACTGCACTTAAAAAGAGAGCCTGTCAATGAGTTCATGGCGATAGATGGGTCCATACTGATCTCCTTGCCATGGTGGTCTTTCTGGGAGGCAGCAGGTGCAACTTCCCAGCGACTCTTGGTCCCCTGGCCTGTAGTGTATTTTCCTCCTGTTTTGCAGACCCAGGACAAGAGATCATAGAATCATAGAATCATAGAGTTGGAAGAGACCACAAGGGCCATCGAGTCCAACCCCCTGCCAAGCAGGAAACACCATCAGAGCACTCCTGACATATGGTTGTCAAGCCTCTGCTTAAAGACCGCCAAAGAAGGAGACTCCACCACGCTCCTTGGCAGCAAATTCCACTGTCGAACAGCTCTTACTGTCACGAAGTTCTTCCTAATGTTTAGGTGGAATCTTCTTTCTTGTAGTTTGGATCCATTGCTCCGTGTCCGCTTCTCTGGAGCAGCAGAAAACAACCTTTCTCCCTCCTCCATGTGACATCCTTTTATATATTGATAGATAAATGCCGAGAGTTATATAGATGTGGAAAGAATAAGTGAAAACTTCCCTAAATCCTGGGTTGTAATACGAAGGCATTTGTCAACTAAGCCAAAATCGTGGTCATAAATTTTAATGGGTCTGTTCTAAGTAAAACTGAGCTGAATACCACCCTTTTAGATTACATGCATTTTTACATTTCTTTAGTTGATTTCACTTGGCTAAACAAAATGGGAACTGGCAATGTAACAAAATCCTAGTGCCTTTGAAGTAACGGATTTGGACTGTGCATCATTTTCTGTGTGCACATTCAGGACTTGTTTGCCTTTCTGAATGTAGATAAAACTCATGACAATGTTGGGGAAAGCAACTGAAGTTCATTGATGTGCTTTGGCACTCAAAAGACTAGCTCAGGTTTAATTTGCCATTCCTTTAGAAGAGATTTGCCAATGATTACCAAGGTGTTCCAGCTCTCAGCGCATGTGTGAATCAGCGCTTGAATTCTACTGCCTGGCACTTTTGTGGTGCACTAGAATCTTACAGTGTTCCATTACATGCTGTCTATGTATATGACTACAGTGGTCTTTAAATGGTTGGGGCAGCAGGGATATAAAAGTCCATAATGCACTAAAAATATCACAAATGCAGCATGAATGCAAAACTCCACAAACCACTAAACATTTATGGTAGCAAAGAGATTGCATTTCCCTTTACAGCATAAAGTTTCCCGAACTTCTACAAACAGTTCAGCTGTGTTGTGTTTCCAGGGTTAAAGCTGCTGCGGCATTCCTGCCCCACCCCCTGGAATGATGACACTATTTGAAGCATCTTGCAATGGTTGCTTGAATACAAACACAAAGCAAATTAAAAGGATTTCTTTTTAATTAAAACAACAACAACACACTGATAGTGAATACAGAAAGAGTCAGTGGGCCTGGATTGGGTTCTGTTCTTAGTTGTGTCAGATAGCCGAGATTATTATTTCTTTGTCTTTCAAACTGACCAATTTGTTCATGGAGCAACAACCCCATTTTTTAAAAAAGCAAAGTCTGGTTCTGTCATACGCCCTTTTTGAGTAAATCCCATGGAAATCAGCATATGGAAAAAGATTACATTATGCATGAAAATCTATGTTGGTTTTGCAAGAAAAAAATAACCGAGTGTAGAGTCCTCCACAAGAATTTTTTTGGGGGTGGGATTTTACAAAACATTTTGAATTTCAGCACAGCATTATTTTCCGCGTATTGTTTTATGAGAACCACTTTATAAGCATGGTGGTGTAAGAAATTGCTACATAATAGGAGGTCTAAAGTTTTATTAAATGATTGAATTAGCTCTTGCACTTCGAAACAAACCTGGGTCATCAGTCCCCACTGATTTCAGTAGGTCTGAAACCAGTGAAACTAATGTACTTCTACTTCAATGATTTGTAGAGAGGGCTGTATGAAAAATTCCCTATACATTTATTTATTTATTCTAATGTGTACATCTGTAAAGACTTTAAGATTAGATGCATTTTTATATTACTTTGGTGGTTTTTACATGCTCGACATGGGCAAGGGCAATGTTACAAAATGTGAGAATCTTTAAAGACGGGATATGAATACACCATGTACCACCAACTTCTGTGTGCTGTAGAAGTGGCACATTCAGTACCTGTTGCCTTTTTCTAGCTATGATTGCTCTTGCAATTACATATCTAGGCAATACTTTCAACATAGCTTAGGTCAAGCAATGACTCGTTATATGAAGAATTCTTTTGTGGCGCTATGTGATGGAAACGAGGCAGGTACAATAAATGCACTGTTCTTTTTCCACCTTAAAAGGGAAAAAAAATCCCTTTATTTATTTATTGCCTCAAACCCAAGGAGGTTTACATCGACATGACCAAAGTAAACTTACAGTAATATTCAAAGTGACAATTCAAAGGCAGTGATACATAAATATCCAAAAAGTTAAAACATCCAGCTTCTCACATAAATGCATGATGTATGACCCACCATTAAAAACAACCCAGCAGATGAGAAAACATCACCAACCAAATGCTTGGCAGTCAAGGACTGGTGCTGAAAAGAGGACCATGTTTATGAAAGGCAGCATCCCTGAAGAGAACACTCCATAATTGGGGGCCCACTATTAAGGAGTCCTCTGTCCTATAGCCACTCACTGTACTTTTGCTGGAGGATGGCCACCAATGATTTCCTAAGGGTCCAGACAGGTTTATGCAGAGAGATATGTTCTAGAAGGTATGGGTTTGTAAGTCAAATCCAGCACTTTGAATTGTGCCCCCAAATGTATTAGAAGCCAATGCAGTCATGCCAGAACTGGTGCTATAAGTCTGAACTGCTGGTCCTCATTAGCAATCTGTCTGCAGAATTCTGTACTAGCAGATGTTTCTGGACAGGCCCACATATAATACATTGCATTACTCTAACCAGAAGGTTTCCTGAACATAGATAATTAAAACTAGGTTACCCACATGCTGGCTGTGGCCTTTTTAAAGGCACTGTACACTACAGGGACCACTTGGATCACCAATGTTAGTGATGAATCCAGGGGTATTCTGCAAGCTGCAACCCTACTCCATTGGGGGGAGGGCAACTTCACTGAAGACCCCGCTGGCACCACGCTGCCAAAAATCTGCAGCCACCACCATCCCATCAGCAGATGCTTTGGGGTGACAACATAGACTTTTTAAGTCAGGGTGGCTAAATATGGCCCTTCAGATGTTGTTAGACTCCAATCAGTCCTTACTCCTAGCATGATGGGAGTTGTAGCACACATCATGTTAGGCACCTCTAATTATATACCTGCTGGGATTGTGGGAGTTGAAGTCCAACAAATCTGGAGGGTCACAGGTTTCCCATTGCTATGTTATATGCGAATTTACACTAGGGATGGAGGGAAAAAATGATTCTGTTTGCATTTAAAGGCAAACTGACCAAATTTGCATGTTCTAAAACAAAACAGGAACCAAAGCCTAGCCATTCTTCAAAATTTGCACTTCTCCAAATTTTGCAATGCAGTTCTGAAACCAAGTGTACAAACATGAATATACTAGGGTGAATTGTACATCAACATGCATATACTGATGGAAAGAACGTAAAATTATGCTTTATAAGAGAGGAAAATAGTCAGCAAAAATGTGAATATTGGGATAAATTCACACTAAAATGCTGATGAGTTTTCATGTTTTTTTTTTTTAATGCAAACTGATGTGGAAATGTAGAGCACTGAATTTAAGATTGGGAAAAGGAGAAACAGAGAGAAAACAACATTGACAGATTTGCCAGGCTCAACAAACAGCAAAGCTTAAAACTCCCACCTCTTACGGTTCTTGTTCTGTAACTTATATGGGGGAAACGTAGCAGGAAAGAGGGAATCTGCAGAAATTTGGCAACTTTACTTCAATATACACAGGCTAGGATCCAAAGAGACATTTTCTGGATATTTGTGCTTTTCCAAACAACTTCTCCGTATGTGGAGTTCTTCATCCTTCCCCCCCCCCCAGTCTCCCCCACAAAGCAGTTATGTCAATCAATGGATTAAGAGCAATGTGATGTTAGTGGACATCAGCACCTGGATGCACAATTCAGCCTTTGTTTTATTCCTCTCCAGCTAGCTAGCAGAAGAGCTTGTTTCACTAAAATGAATGGGGGTTTTGTGCATCCGGTTGCTAATTTGAAAACCAGGCAATCAAAAAATGGGTGGGAGGTGGGGAATTGTTCACAACTACAGAACAACAATATCTATATCAGAAATCAAGCAGGGCACATTCCCCTGTATATTTACTTCTCTATTTAACTCTAGCCTGGTTTCCAAGTTGCACAAAGTAATAATGCTGCTTTATTCCTCACCATTCCTCACAGTACTCCACATCTAGAGTACTGTGTACAGTTTCAGACACCACATTTTAAGGATGTAGACAGCAGCAGAGGTGAGGCCACAATGCTGGCTTCTCAGCAGTAGGAGGGGCAAGCCAGAAGCAAGTTCAAGATGGTGGGGATGCACCAGTGGAGCCAATCCAGCATTCCCACTGGTGCACCTGCACAGCCCTGACCTTGCTGATGGCTGGCCCTTCCCTACCTCTCTCTCCATGAACAGCAGCAACACTGCTGCTGGGAAGCTAGAACTGCAGCTCCACCCTACTGGGTGAACCACTTCTGGATTGGTAGATTGGAACAGGTTCACTGGAGGACAGCGAAGATGTGGAAAATAACTGATCCCAAGGGTCCAATTGAAGTGTTGGGGTGCAATTCAGGCTGTAGGCTGACATACCTTAATGAGAAGAACTGAGAGAAAAACATCTAACCTTCCTATACTGTCCTAGTTGTGCAGACCTATTGACCTTCCTTCAGTGACACCATCAGTGCTGCTGACCTCATTTCCTGCTTCCTCTTCATCCTCACCCTTGGAAGAAGAGACACCAAAGCAATCATAGCTCTTTGTATCTCCACCTTAGTTAGACAGAACTAATATCTTT
The DNA here is from genome assembly GCF_964270895.1 of Podarcis filfolensis. Classification (NCBI taxonomy): domain Eukaryota; kingdom Metazoa; phylum Chordata; class Lepidosauria; order Squamata; family Lacertidae; genus Podarcis; species Podarcis filfolensis. The sequence goes on along the minus strand of NC_139610.1, from coordinate 51,414,707 downwards.
CCTATCAACTATGTATTTTCCTGAATACATTTTTCTTTCTTATTTTCCAAATCCAGAATCTCATTGTGATTATATCCACGGATAAAATGTGCTCCTCCAACTGGGATTCAGTTAAGCGTCCAAGCTGCATGTTAACTCTAAACACCAACAGTGCACAAATTATAGGAAGGTCAATTTCAGTTGAACATTAGGAGGTGCATCAAGCAGAGGGGTGGAGGGAAGATAGCCACATGTTTTGCATATGGGTTTCCTACACTAAGTTGGAAGAGATTTCCTGCCCTGCATGCCCCGCTCCAACTCTAGGGTTCTATGTGTTTCTTGCATGTGGGATTCTGTCTTTTAATTAACTAAGCAGAATGTGTATTTGTCCCCCAGGGGCTAAAAAGAAATGCTTGCTGCAGAGAACTGGCTGAGAAGAGGCTCAGACATATGGCTAAATTACCCCTCCAGGACAAGATACATCTTGCCAATGCAAGTCAGGATGCCTCATCCCCACTTGCTAACCTGTGCTTTGGGCCATGGGCTATTAGGCTTCTGGTTACTGCACACTCCTGCTGTCAATGTTTGTGCACATACCACACCCTATTACATTTCCAACTCCTTGAATGATAGAGGCATTCTGAGTGCATCAACATTGTGTTGGGCTGCTGCGTTTCCCAGCACGCTCTTGGGTGTTATTAAAGGATGCCAAATGTTCTCCTTCACACATTCCGTGGCATTCAAGAGCTGATGCTTTGTTCTCCATCTCCTTGTCTATCAGGATTTGTGAAAACTGCAAAAACAACACTTCACTTGTCGCTTTGCACTTTAGACCGATTTCCCTAGCTGCAACACACAGGTCAATCTGTATTATGAACACTAAACTGCATGCAAACAAAGCATGTATACTGCACATCCTTCCTTCCCCCCGCTTGCTGAAGTTGGTTCCTATTGAGCAGCCCTGAATGCCCCAAGATTCAAAGGTAAAAGTACACCACATTGTCAGAGTAGCCTTCCCACTATTCCAGCTATTATCTCACAAGGAATGGGGGCTGGAATTTGTGAGCAGAGCAGAGCCCAGTAAGGCTTACATGTTGCATCTTCATCTTAGTGCAGCTAACATCTGCCAAACTGTCAGTGTTCATCAGGTTGAAACTGCATTCCGAAACATCACTAGCAACACAAATATGGTACAGACGATCCTATATTAAAACTTAGAATAAAAAAATCATAGAGTTGGAAGGAACCCTAGTCCAAACCCCTGCAATGCAGGAATCTCAACACACAGTCCCCCATCCACAGTCCCCCAAGCACACTAGCAGTTTTATTGCTGCACAATCTTCTGCATTATGAACCTTCCTGCTTGTTCTGCTAAGTGGGGCCCTGGACATCTGTCCCAAAGTTTAGCTCTGATGGCACCACTGAAAATGCGAAGAAGCAGAGAGGGGCCTCCTATGGAAAGGGTTGTAGCTCAATGGTAAAGCATCTGCTGTGCATGGAGAATGTCCCAAGCTCAACCCTTAGCATCTCCAGGAAGGGCTAGGAGAGAAATCCTGAGTAAAAAATGTTCCCCACCCTTATTCTCAATGAACTGGAATATACACATGAATATAACTGGTGTACCACTGACAAAGATTTCTGTGGTCATGGGAGCTTGAAAAAATGCTTTAGACAGAATTCACACATGCCTAATTCACATATTGTGTTATGTATACTTTGTGCATTCATATGAAAGGTTGACAGAAAGACTCCCAGAGCAGCCAGTACCTCCTCTTCTGAAAACAACCTGTACATCAGCTCCCCTTAAAAAGATGGGTAAAAACCCCCACTTCTCCAAATTTACAGTTCAGAGAAGGGGGTGTTTTCATGACCATCTACTATTTCCTGAACTTGGAATGCTTGCTGACCTGCTGTATTTTCCCATTGTGTCTTTCTGTACCCTTTCACTTCCCAACTCAGGTTCTGCTTTCTATGTCCAGCCTTTTTCTCAGGAAGTGGAGAAGAAACAGGTTGGTCTCAAAAATCTCTGGATCTGAGCCATCTCTAATGATGTGCTGCAAGAAAGGCAGAATGGGAAGCAGCCTCAGGTGGAACACCCTGAAGACGGCCCTCAGGCTATTCAGACGAATTTGGCGTCATATAATATTAATAGTCAGGAACACTTTGGGACCATTTTTAACAAGACATGAAAACTGTAGATGTAACCACCACTCACCGTTAGTCATATTGAGATGGGGTCGAGGAGATGGCAAAGTATGATCAGGAAAAGAAAAAGTTATTATTTTGCTTTTTGATGCACTCATGGGAAAACCTGCCAAGCCTTCTAAAATGTTCAGTGGTGCAGGTAGGTACCGTAGTTTTAGACACTGGGCTGAGGGCAGATCCACACTGTACATTAAGAGGATGTTCAACACACATTAAAAGCACATGATTTCCCCCAAATAATGCTGGGAACTGTCGTTTGTCAAGGTTGCTGGAAATGGCTGTTTTGTGAAGGGAAAACGACCATACCCAAGATCCTTTGTGGAAGTTATGGGCTTTAAATGTTGAATATGCTTTAAATGCATGGTGTGAATCTACCCCGGATGGCTTGATCCCCACCTATTTAAATTGAAATGTGAATACTTCAAAATGTGGTATGCCATCCGTGCAGTTTTTGAAGGTCCTTCTGCTCATTCTGTCAAATGGGGCTCTGGTCATTGGCCCTAAAGCGTCACAGCAAATACAAATAGCACATTAGGGGAACATTAGGGTCACTGCAGACAGCATGTTCTACATGGAGGGATATTTGCACAAAGCCCAATGCAATATGGTACCTCCTTTTCCAAGATACTGCTTTATGCATGACCCAATATTCAAGCACACACCATTGTGAGCATGAAACAGAACCAAGAATGAGACTAGTTAGGCAGAGAGGAGGAGCTTTGATTCAATATCTTATGTCACATGAGGCACAAATCAGGCAGCCCTGCATCCCTTTCCTGACTCCTGTAAAATTGCATTGTTGCCATACACTCCTTGGAAATGGGGGGGGAGGCAATTTTGTGGTGAGGGCTTGCTCCGTTCATGTTATCGAGTGGTCCAGCAATCACTCACTAGGATCCTTTGGGATGTGTGTGTGAGTCTGTGCATGTTATGTATTCAGTGGTCTGTGTTTGCCTGAGCTTGAGTCTGGACTCAGGATTCTGAGCCTCTGTGTTCTGATTCGAGACATGATATCCAATCACAGAACATTTCAGGATTTGGGCCATTGCCACTGGCCCTTAAACTCTGAGCTATGATTCACAGAGTGGGAATTTAGACTGCCAATCCCATTGAGAGTGGGAGTGGCCCAGGCCTTCAGAAATGTACATAGACAGTTGCTTTGCCCCTGTTGCCCAGTTCTGTTAGTTCAGTACAGGTTCTTGGTGTTATCACTGCATCTTGCTTCGTGGGAACCCACCCACACTTTGGTGCACACTGCACGTGTACTGCATCTCTGCAAACAGAGGATCCTGTGGAGTCTTGCAATATAGTCCTCCCTCAAAGAGGGCACGTGTTGCGGTGAGACCTGGAGACTGACCTCCTGTGTTGTGGGTGGGTACATTGGACAGCTACAATACCTGATTGGTAGGTCCCTTGTTGCTGGGTTTAATCTGGCCAATGGGGTGCAGTCTAAATGGATTGAGGGACCTATATATGCCTATGCACGTGACCCAGAGCTTCTTCTTTCGGCTCGTGCATCGGAACACCCGCCCACCTCTCCCTATATTTAGGGAATTTTGCGATTGACCTTGCCATGCCGCCGTGTGTCGTCTGTCATTGGGACAGGGCACGGCAGGATTTTCCCCACTTGGCTGATTGGCTGTTGCCATTTGGGTTTTGCCTGCCGCATAGCAAATCGTCACAACTTGTAAGGTTGTGGATAGGCATTGGTGAAGGGTATTGTGTAAAAGGAATCCAGGGACTCAACTTGGTTTGGTCAACCCCCAAGAGGGGGTTGTGCCTATGCCTGAGTCCAGGGGAGCATCTGGGGAGTGGACATAGTCTGTTCCTGGCTTTCCGCCTACCTCAGGTGTTCACCCTTTGCTGACCTATGATAGAGCTCTGGGTCAGCGCTGCCTGCAAGGGTGCTGGGAGTTAGTCGAACCAGAGCCTATGCAAGCACTCACTTTCTGTAATCAATAATGTTATGGCCTAAATTCTGCCAAAAACCCAAATTAAAATTTGAGTCAAATGTGTTTACTTAGGAGGGGAGGTCTCTGGGTCTGAACACGCAAACAGGCCCTTCATACACACTGTGCCCAGCATAAATAATGGCCATTTCACTAGGACTTTATATGCTCCAGAAATATTTGGAGCCATTCTGTAAGGTAGGTCAGTATGATCAAGTCCATGTTACAGATAATAAACATGAATATAATGGATAGAGGATGGGTCAGGTGTGGCTGAGAGGTACCACCTTGCCAAAGACAAGCGAGTGAGAATGCAGGTGAACTGAAATGTGAGAGAACAATTGCCAGCACATAACCACATCAGACCAAACAAGCGAAGGAGCAGGATGATCCTGCATGGATATGCCCACAGGTAAACATCTATTCTCTTAGCAAACTCCCAAGGAAGACTAACTTTACGCATTGGGTGGCCTTCAACTCAGTGTTACTCAGAGCAGACTTACTGAAATGAATGAATCACTGAGTTACGGTCGTTCATTTCAATAGGGCTTTTCTGAGTAAAACTGAGTTGAATACCCCCCTTTACGTGCTAGATTAATGTTTTGCCAAACTAAGGCACAATTTAACACACATCACCTGCAGTCATGTATTTTAACAATTGCTCAGATTTTGGGTTAATATGCATGATATTCCTTTTTTTACACCACTCATTTTTATAGGTTAAACTCCATTCACTTATAAAATGATATTAAAGGACATTTGCACTTCCTTTTTAAAAAATGGATATAACACTCTTCTGCATGTCTTTCACAATGTACCGCATACAAGGAGGAATTTAAAATTATTATTAAGTACAGCTACACTAGCTTCTCATTAGGAGAAAAGGAACGCTTGCCAATATGAAATGGAAACTTTTCCGAGACAAAGCTAAGGTACAATAGTGTGCTTTTACATAATGTTTTAATGAAATTCAACCCAGAAAACATTCTTCTCAACAGCCATACCTGCCTAGTCTGGCTCACAGCCAGATACTAACATTCTCATTTTCTTAGCTGAGGTTCTGCAGAACTTGGAAATCAGAGATGATGGCCCAGGCATCAATGAGCTACCCAGGAGTTCAGCTCTCTGCTATGTTACCCAGCAGGAGCCCAGGGCTCTGTTATCTATCCATCCATCTACTTACCTACTGGTACCTACGCAAATATAGATGTGTGTGTGTAAAGTCTAGCAGCATTAGCCACCTAATCCCTGTACTGGCAGCCTAAAAAATTATTCATGACATACTTCCTATATTGCAGTCAGCTTGCATTTCCCTACATAAGAGATTATTTCCATGTAGGAAAATGATAATATGTGAAGTAGCCCACCAAATGTTAGGTATTCAAATACTATATCCCTAGTAAATATGTTTGTATTCCAGCCCTTGAATCTATTGCTTTAGAAAAGGTTATTAAATGACAATTCATACTGTTGTAGACTAATTTAAGTAATCACTAGATCAATAGATTTTCATGCAAATCGGGGGACAAAAGTTCTCCTCCTCCCAGTTTGTGGAAGTGGGATTGAGAAGTGAAGCATCAAATTGCTGAGAGCCACTTGAATCGCAGGTGGAACTGAGATTCTGACCTAACTCTGTCAATAATTTACCTACCAGGTATGGTAAATATTCGCTGTTAGAAAATGTTCACATTGGGTCAGAAAGAACATGCTCACTAAGCCTTTGCAATTCTCTGTTTCTTAGGCTGCAATCCTAACCCCACTAACATTGGAATAAGCCCCACTGAATTTAGCAGAATTTAATTCTGAGTAGATGGTTTAGGATGGCACTGTAGGGTATGCTCTTGCCCTGTAGCTATCCCAGGAGCATGATATGCTAAGGATTGCAACCAGGGGACTTATTTATTCCTTCATTGACCTCATTTTATTTTTATATGTGTTCCTCTAAGTGTTTTTGCTTGAATTTTTAACTCTATTTCAAAATATAATTCCGGGAAGAAGACAAATCCGAAAGCTATCATTAGATTTGACATCTCTGTAATGTTGGAAACATTTGCTGAGTTGAATTTCTCATCCTGTCAGACAACTTTTGAGAAGTTAAGTTATAATTGACCTGGAAAGGAAAATTATTTTAGGAATATTGGATGTGAGCCAAAGGAAGCCTATACTTTCCAAGAACACTTTCCTAATCATTCCATGCACAAAGCAATTCTATGCATGTCTACTTGGAAGTAAATCCCACTGAGTTAAAGGAGACATATTCTCAGATAAGTGTGCTTTGTGCTGTTGCCCAAACTTTCAGCCTGTCTATATATATTCAAAATGCAGGATTATTTCCTGCAGTTTCTTTCTTTTGTGTGTGTGTGGTATGTACATTATATGCAATTTGTGTTTGTAGGTGTGTTAAACCTATGAAACAAATTTGTTAGGCGCAGTACGCTATTTTTAATTTCTTTCTAAGTTTCACAGCAGCCTTGCTTGTGAGTAACAAATCTAGTATGGTCAACTTTGAAGGTTAGCAACTGGAGGAAATGCCCAGTTTCTGAAGTAAGGCATGATCACTGAGAATGATGATAAGTTTGATCACTGAGACAATTATGACAATGATGCCTTGCCATTGTCAAACCATCCAGCAATTATCACAGGGTTTATAGACCCATGAAGTTCTGATCAAAGTTGCCAGAGTTGAAATTGTGGGCTTTTAAAAAGCTTATATACAGACAATTTGCTTGTCATTAACTCTGATTTCCCTCTCTATATACAAATATTGAGAGAGGGAAATCAGAGTTAATGACAAGCAAGTGGTCTGTGACTCAACCATTGCTATTTATATTTAAAACTAATTCACAGGCTTTGTTTTATTCTGTCAAACTGATGGGACAGATGAGAACTATTCAGTAGCATTATAGAAAGCCCTCACCCTGTGCCAGGTTGGCACTGAATTGTGAACATTTGCCTTTCTGGAGACTATAAGACATTACACATGTGCTGATAATCAAAGAAGCCCTAAGCCTAAAGAGTGAATGATAACTTTTAACATTTCTGCAGAGAGCTCAGCTTGGGAAATAGACAGTTTCTCTGACAACATTTAGAAAATTTGCAAGCAAAACTTTTCCATTGTCTTCCACGAGACTTTGGCTTATATCAGCCCCTTTACTCTACCAGAGCTCCATTGACGTCAGTGAAACTGCTTTCAAGTAACATATTGGTCCTGGGCATCTTTACACACTGCCCTGAACAGATGACTTGAATACAAGTCTTACTGATTCAAAAGTTTCCTCTGTGTATAGCTTTTGGAGAGTCCAGGATCTTCTGCTGTGAATTAATTTCTTCCTAAGTATTCTTTGAAAGAGGACAGTTCTCAGGCTGCAGTCCTGTGTCCACTTACCTGGGAACAAGCACCATTCAACATTTACTTCTAAGTAAACATGCACAGGCGCAGACTGCATGAGTAACAGGATCCAGGAATAAAATATTACTTTGCTTGGACTCTATACTTCTAAGGCAGTGTATATTAAGGGGCATAGAAGCAGGTTGTATGGGAAACATACAACACAAGTGGCTGTAGCTGCTTTCACTTCTGGCTTATGTGAAGAGTATGAATCACTTCTAGGAATGGCTCTGTTTTGAGTACTTCTTCCTGGCAGCAGTGTGACTGGGAGCCAGAAGATAAAGCAGCTAGGATGCCCTGTTTTTCTTGCTGTAACTCTAGAGCAGAAGGCACTTTCTCTTCCAGTCTCATTGCACTCCCGCCCCCGGCCCCTGTTTTCTCCCATACTTAAGCAATTGGTAGTGGCAAACACAGAACAATCAGTCTCTCTTAAATGTCCCGGACAGATGTTGTTCAACTACAAAAATCAGCGGAACAGAACAAATTTGCCTGGGCTGCCTTCCTCACAGATTAGTTAACAAGGGAAGAGCTTTAAATGGTTCAGTTTAAGGATCATCCCAGATAATCATAACCTTTTGATCTGCCTTTCTTGCCAGGCTTTTAATAGTCTCTTCTGTCAAAAAGTATGGGGCAAAGAGCATGAAGTGCAAGTCCAGATTAAGACCCTCAATTTCGTTCCTCCCATCCCATTTCCCACCGTTTTCTAATTTGCTGCTAACTTATTCTACCCTTCTAACCTCGAGACAGACATCCATCAACAATCACCACAGTTATGCCTAGTGGATCGGAATACTTCAGCTTTGAAAACTGACTGAAAAGCATTTGCGTTTGTTTGGTTATGCTCCCCAGTTTCCCCACGTTAGACTTTGTGAATAGTGGGTGTTATTTGGCGATTTCCTCCATTCCACCAGGCTTCATATATACTACAGAATTATGTATATACATACAGTTATTCCACATGTACACATGCACACCATATGTTTACAAGTAAATACACACAAAACTCATCTGAAGCCATGCTCTGTGCAAAGTATGGCGCAACTTACCCAAAGATAATTTATTTTCAAGTAACGGTCCATGAGGGGAAAGGAGAGTCTGGTGTTGAGACGTCTTCATCCAGTTCCCGGCAAGGCAGGAGTTGTTCCTTTTTTTGCGAATATCACATCCACTGCTTGAATAGTATCCCGGGAAGACTCCTTCTGCTGTGCTCCCTGTCCGCTGGATTCCTTTGGAACAGTCACATTTTATTTATACACACACAGTCCTTTTCGGAATAAGCAGCCAGCTGGAATGATTCAAACCTCTGTTCAGCACACCGTTAAAATGCAGCTTCCTTTTCGGACATAGGAATTACACCAGGGAGCAGTCACCGAACAGCAAAGAGGCAATGAGAACTACTTAATCACCCGAATACCAGCTGCTGCTGCTGCTGCTGCTGCTACTCTGCCTCTTTCCTAGCTGTGCTCTTCCCTTTCTCCCTCCCTCTCCGCTCATGTCTACAGAACTATAAAGGCGGCTTTGGAGGATTATGATTGGCAGAAGCAGCCAATTCCTTCAGCTAATCATCCTCAAGGTTTTCAAGGACTAGAAGCTGTTGTGATGTCATTCAGACAGTGTGGGGTTACACACAAACACATTCCAGCAGAAGCTAATTCAGAGATCAGCTGCATTCCGCTCACACCCTAGTGATTGATTAGCTGCTCCTGGAGGATTTGCATAATCTGTCATTGTACAGTTGGGCCACCTCCTTTATAAACCTGGCCAAATTAAATCCAGGAGTAGAAATGCCACTGGCTGCTTTTTGACATCTGCAGCCAAAGCTGTGAAAATAAAATCACAGAGAAATGGGGGGGGGGGGGGAGAAAAAAGTTTGAGGAGTGATTTCCCGACCATCAAAAACAGACAAGGTCTCACCCTTCCACCACAGAATTCATAACGGTATTAGGACCACTTTAACCCAGAAATGTCACAAGGGTTGTAGGTTTAAAAACAAGAGGTGGGCATGCACCTCCTTTTCCATGTATTTTCTGTGCTTGGGGGGGGGGAGGCAAGTTTTGATTTGAGAAACCCCAATTTCCTTGATTCTGATAAATTAAATGCACATTACATTTAATTTTTTTTAAAACTAATCATTCTGGTGCCCACTGTGCTTGCTTACTAGAGAGCAAGTCCCATTGAAATCAGTGGGATTTGCTTCTCAGTAAAAAAAGGAAAGGATTTTGTTGTGATGAGCAAGAGCAAAACACTACTGGACCAAGAAATTCCACACCTGGACCACTGATGATCTAGATCAACTGCCCCTTCCTTAGCTATAGAGATTCACCAGATGCTTCCCAAACACTTTCAAGTCCATCTTCTGAATCCTAAGGATTAGAAACTTTAGGGTTTTGTTTTGTTTGTTTTTTTAAGGGGAAGGACCAAATTTTAAAGATGCTGAATTCTGTGCCAAATTTCAGTATGTCTGTCTATCTATCATCTATCTATCTATCTATATCTATCTATCTATCATCTATCTATCATCTATCTATCTATCTATCTATCTATCTATCTATCTATCTATCTATCATCTATCTATTTATCTATCTATCATCTATCTATCATGGATGGATAGGTAGGTAGGTAGATTTTGTATGTGCTATACATTAACAGTTTTTGTTTCTCAAATATCCTCCTTTTTGACTGTTTCATTCAAAAGTACAAATCATTCCCCCCCCCCAACAACAATAAAATGCTACTCAATAACAGTGTTATCTGGCAGCTTACAAATAATACCAAACCATTTTTTTGTTTTTTGTTTGATCAACCATTGTTAGGGAACTAATTTGATTCAGTCTCGGTCATTTGTTCAGCATTTTTGGATTTTATATTGGATTTTTTATATTTTATGATGTTCCAACAATTTTATTGTACACTGCCGTGATACTTCCCCCCTATGAGTTGGCAGTTTGTAAATACTCTTATAAGCAAGCAAGCAAGCAAACAAACAAACAAACAAATATATGAAATATGAAAATATAATAGTCACAGAACAATAAAAGCAGCAAACTAATTCCAGCATACAAATTCCAGTCACAGAAAGTAAAACAAGGTAGTGTCTAAAATATGCAGAAAGTAAAACAAGGTAGTGTCTCAAATATGCAGCATCAGAAATACCGGGTAATTCCTGCCATCACTTGTGTCTGTTGGTATTTATTAAATTTATATCCTGCATTCCCTCTCAAAGGAGCAGAAAAATAATAAAACAATACCATTAAAAATAAAATATTTTTTAAAGTTAAAAATGTCTTACAAGCATGTAAACAATCACACACTCTCATAGTTAATAATTTAAAGGTCACCAGGAACAGGAGACAACACACATGGAGATAAAAACAATAAAATTGGATATGGAAAACTTGGGTTCAAATTCCTTCCAGTCCTAAACAGCCAACACCAGGCCTCCATCTTTCAGCTTCAGTTCCCATGACAACAGAAGCATTGTGGGAAATACAGCAGAGTGCTCAGAAGTACTATATACATGACTAGTAACAATAATCACCCTTGGGCTGCTGTGTCATTTGCTCACCGCCTGTCTCATACAGGTGAATATTAGCTGAACTCCACACAAACTGTGCCTTTTGAACAGAACATTGCACTTCAGAGCACAGCAGCAGCTTTGTTTTAAACTGTGTGGCTGAAGAACAGATGCCTCTGTGCCAATCATCCTAAAAATATCTAGCAATTATCCTCGGTATTACCCTATATCTAAGGTAATCTCCAACCTCTAGTGCAATATCTTATCAGTTGTTTATTGCATTTTCCTTACGGGTCCCTCTCCCCATCCTTCTGGTGATCATGGAGACATGAAAAGACCTGCCAAAAAATGTGTGAACAATGACAGCATTTTCAAAGTGATCAAAGTGGAGCATCCACTGCATTCCTCATTCCCAACTGCATAGCATTGTCCTTTTATTTAGAAAGCAAGCGAGCAAGAAAGAAAGCAAACCAACCTGTCATTGTTATCAAAGGGGATCTGAATCACAGGTGCAGGAATGAACGAAATCAGCAGTTGTTATCTGGCTCAGTGATGCGCTTTTTCTGGAAGAGCTTTTCTTCCAAGAATAACTTCCTTAGGTGCATAGGGTTGTATCTCGGGGAAATCCTTGTTGGGCCAGGGATGGCTTTATTGCCCTTATGTTGGCAAGTGACAGATGCAATCATTACAACAGGCGCACATCAGCCTCCCTGTGTGTTGAGAACATCCTTGGAGTCTCTGACCCCCACTGTCTGAGATGAGTGGGGAGAGGACCTTCTCGGTTGTGGCACCCGGCTTGTATGCTCTTCCTAAGGAGGCTTGACTGATCTGTACTGCCTTCAGTCAAATATTGCTTAATAAGCAAGAGCTGAATAAGCCCCCTGCTCCAAATGCAGCTGCTTCACTCCATAATTTTATTTCCTGGCTTGTCTTTTAAGCCATTAAACATAGTTTCTTGGTTTCAATGCAACAGGCATCCTGGCTTCTTCCAGAAGTCATGGAGCAACTGCATGTGGCTATATGAAGCTCAGTCATATCTTAGCTTATTTAGCTAAGACTTGATCATCCAAACACAGTGCCAGGTAAAATACTTTAAGAGCTTGAAAGCGGGTTATCTGAAGTATTACCTTCTCCTGCATATGTCTACCTAAGCTCTGAGTTGGGCTTCAGATACCTTTTTTCTGGCTGTCCCCACCAACTAAAGTGAAGCTTCCAGGGGCAGTGACTTCTTGATGGTGGCACCCCAGTTTCAGAAAGCACCCCACCCCCAAGAAGTCTAGTGCCTTCTTTTTGAAGAAAATTTCTCCCAGGACTTTTTGAAGTACGGTATGTGGTTTTACTGATTAGTTCTGTTGGTTTACTCTTCTCTCTGCTGGCAGTTCTTTTATGCATTGTTCTTTTATGATATTTCAGTTGTGTTTTATCATGTTATGTTTGTGAGCCACCTAGAGAACAATGTTGCTGGAGGCCTTATACGAAAAGAACAAGTAAAAAACACCTCAAAATGCCTTTACCTTAATACATTTTTTAATGCTGCTCTATAGCACATACATTTTTTTGCAAGCAATTTCCCCAATCTAATGCATATTTTGTTATTGTCCCTAAAATATACATTTTAAGAACACTTTTCAGTAATATAATGCATCTATGTGCACTGAAGACTTGCATTGCAAGATTTTGAAAAGTGCGAAATGTGTTTTGGTTCAAGTATTGGTTCAAAACCTTGAATCCGGTAGTTTCTCATTAAAATGAAAACAAAATTGTATTTCTTCTCCATATAGCTCCCATCAGCCCTAGATCTCTGGAAAACCGGCTCTCCCTCCCCACATTCCTAAGGCATCTCTAGCAAATTTACAGATTAAAACTCAGTATCAAATACGAATCTCACAGAATCCAAAATCCTGAAGCAACATAGGTCCAGTTCTGATGCAAGAAGAATAGGATGTGGTATTCCTTCTAATGGAATGTTTAGGGTGGAAATAAAGCATCCATCAATGTATGTTACTCAAAGAGAATCCTATGAACTTTTACAAGTCCTATGGCCAGTCACTGTCCCTCAGTCTAACCAACCTAGCCTACCTCATAGGTTTGTTGTGAGGATAAAATAGGAGAAGAAGCAGGCATGTCACGTTGAGCTCTTTATAGGAAGGAGATGAATACTGATGTGTGAATTGAGACTCTAAAGTTACCGTATTTTTTGCTCTATAAGACTCACTTTTTCCCTCCCAAAAAGTAAGGGGAAATGTGTGTGCTTTTTATGGAGCAAATGCAGGCTGCACAGCTATCCCAGAAGCCAGAACAGCAAGAAGGATTGCTGCTTTCACTGCACAGCAATCCCTCTTGCTGTTCTAGCTTCTGAGATTCAGAATTTTTTTTTTCTTGTTTTCCTCCTCCAAAAGCTAGGTGCGTCTTATGGTCTGGTGCATCTTATAGAGCGAAAAATACGGTATTAAAATGGGCCTTCTAAACACAAATAGTTGTGCTCTCTCTCTCTCTCTCTCTCTGTGTGTGTGTGTGTGAGAGAGAGAGAGAGAGAGAGAGAGAGAAATAGATGATAATCACAGCAAATACTCTAAATATAAGCAGCCTTTTTACAGTGCAAAATGTATTCAAGTGAAATCAAGACTTTGGGATGTGTTTGAAGCTTTCTTCTCTCTCAACTTTAATCCCTCCTACTGAAATCAAACATATTGCAAACCTTGAAGCGTATAAACATTTTAAAATTTTGTGTGGAAAGGTAGTTTCCAAGACCTGGCATCTTCCTCTTGCCTTTCTGCCGTGCGTAGCAAGACACACACCATGTAATGGAACATCAATAGAATGCAACAGCACAGATGCTCCTACTGAGGGACTTCGGCCAAGTGGTTAAGCTTGTCCTCCGAAATTTGTTTTAATTTAGAGGCTAAAATCAATACGCTTAGTCTGTACCAAAGCTTTGTTCCTTAGCAGAATAGCCTGCTATACTGGAAGAATCCAGCATAAAACAGCTTGTCTAGTAATATATGTACTACCTCATATTTCCCTGTACCTTACAAATATCTTGAATGGGAAAGCAAAGCATCCTAACTTTAGAGAATCTGCCATCAAAAAAGACATACATGTGTATTCCTTTCAAATGTTTCAGATCCAAACTTGAGCTATTATTATTATTAATTACTACTAGGCACGGGACTTCTTATATATATATATATATTATTAAATTTTCTGTTTTACAATTTAGAATACTCATTTAAACAACCTTAAAATATCAATGACTTCCCTTCTTCTCTTTCCATGGTTCATTTTGCATATTATAAATCCCTGCATATTTCACATAAACTAAACCATTCAGTATTCCATTATTATATCCATCAGAACTTATTTACACTGTTGAATTTATCTTAATGCAGCCAATGTTTTCAAGTGTACACAATTTCCCCCAATATATTTAATAAACATTTTCCAATCTTCTTTTAATGTATGTTCTTGTTCTCTTATTCTATATGTTAGATCCGCAAGCTGTGCATATTCCATCAGTTTAAGTTGCCACTAAACATGGGATTTCTTACCTGCTCTTCAACATAAGGTCTCTCAGTGGGATACAAAATAATATAAAACTACGGTATTAAATCAGTTAAAACAATTTACAATAAGATGAATACAGTGGGCCCTAAAACACATATATATTGAGTTTCAAAGGCCAGGATGAAGAATATGTGTAGTTTCAGTTTTTTGCCCTAACACTTTATTGACTCTACCTTAAGGGTGCTTTCTTATTTTCCTATTCCTAAGGTTGCCTGCTGTTATCAGACTATCACAGATCCGGTTGCTATGATCCCCTTGAATCAGATCATTTTTGGTCCATTTATCTCAGTGTTGCCTGTGTTGGCTGGCTGTTCAGGCCATCTCTTCCAGACCTTCTTGGTGACTCCAAGGATTGAACCCGAGTTCTTCTGCAGGCAGAGAAGATGCTCTATCACGGAGTAATGGCCCTGCCTCTGTGTATGGTTAGAATATTTGAAAATGATCTGTGCAAGTGGAGGCACGAACACATCCAAATAAAGTAACCTGACAATCTGTACTTTTTTGTTTTAACAGTACGTTTCTAGCACTCATGTTACATCAGGAGAAAAAGTGCAGATATCGATCCAAGGAAAGGAAGCAAGTAGAAAGAAGCCAGTCCTTTTCAACAGCTGTGTCTCCTACAGCAGTTTTCTTCCCTCTCACTTTTTTTTGTGTGTATGTAAAATATTGGTACTGATTTGCTGAAATATGGCCAACAAGATAAAACTAACTTTGTAACAAGAGATGAAAAAACGCAGTCATCAACACACATTATTCACTTTTGTGTTTTCTTTTTCAGAATATACAGGGCAAAAAAAAAAAAAGAGGCAGAGGAGAAAATCAGTTTAAGGGAAAGAGAAAAAAGCAATTAAGGGCAAAGAAGAAGAAGAAGAAGAAGAAGAAGAAGAAGAAGAGGAGGAGGAAGATGAAAGGAAAGTTCTAGCTCCAAGATGAAAGCAACATACAGTGGTACCTCGGGTTACAGACACTTCAGGTTACAGACTCCGCTAACCCAGAAATAGTACCTCAGGTTAAGAACTTTGCTTCAGGATGAGAACAAAAATCGTGCAGCGGTGGCGTGGTGGCAGCGGGAGGCCCCATTAGCTAAAGTGGTATCTCAGGTTAAGAACAGTTTCAGGTTAAGAACAGACCTCCAGAACGAATTAAGTCCTTAACCCGAGGTACCACTGTATGTGTTTATGTCACCTTCCACCAACTTGGCTGGACTTATAGAAGATGTACTTTGAAGCATTTGGAGGGCACCAGGTTGGGAAAGCACTGTTTACACCACCGTATTTCAGATATCCTATACATTTCGCATGGCAGACTCTTCCAGTTAGCTAGGTTGTAATCTATAAACACTATAGATTGTCAATTTGCTTGTCATTAATGGTTTTTGTTCCCATTAATGGGAAAGTTATAGATAGAACCCTGTGAATGCTGGTCAGTTACCTGCATCAGACAACAATCCATCTTTTAATTAACCATTTTGTATTCTATAGATTCTTTCCTGAGAATGTCCAGAAATGCCAGCCACTATTTTCACAAAACCTATTTTGCCTGAATTGTGGTAAAGTTCTTCATTTTATTGCCTGCCTCTGCTACAGGAATGTTTGGGGAACTATAGGTCCTGCACTTTATTACTGTCAAACGCACAACATTTCTGTTGACGTTTTTATTATCGTCTTCCAGGAGGAACAGCAGATGTGAATGTGTTTCTCTCTCTCTCTCTCTCTCTATATATATATATATTCATATAGTACCAAGGGCATTCACACACACACACACACACACACACACACACACACGTATATATGCGCTTGGTACTATAAGTTTCCAGATTTATCTTTAAAAACAAGTCTCTGTGAGTTCCATGTGCCTCTCAGATAAATTTCATGGAGGTAGGAAAGAGGGAGAGGAAACAAGAGAAGAAGCGGTAGGAAAGAGAGAGAAAGAGGTTGGGGAGAGGGAGTCGAGTAGGTGAAGAAAGAAAGAAAGAAAGAGAGAGAGAGAAAGAAAGGGCTGCAGAAAGAGAGAGAAACGGTGGAGAGACAGAGGGAGGGAGAAAGGAGTGACCGACTTACAGCTGGCTCTTATCCTGCACACTACTGACATACAACCCTCCCCAAAACCCCTACCACCCAATTGTGGCCTGGAGGAAGTATGGCAGACCAAGATCCAGCCCCTCAGCTAAAGAATTTTGTCTAGAATCTACATGCCAAGGGGTCATGAAAACTGGCATTTAGAAATGGACAGGTTTGGTCAGGCAGGATGGCTTAGATATCTTCCTTCATTTCTTCCTGGATTTTGAAGTTTCAAATTACCTGGTCTTGTTTGCAAAGTAAAAGAGGCATGCAAATCCTCCACTCTGCACATGTGTTTTGCCAAAGCCTTCAGTTACTTCAGCTGATGTGCGCCCTTCCCTCTCCACTTTGCATCACAGATGCAGATGGGCCCATTGATAAACGAAAGCAATCTTGATGTGATTTGGCCCAATATTATTCTTTGTGCGGTTTTATTAGCATGCAGGCACTCATGTGCACATTGGTTAAACATAGCAGAGGGGTGGGGGGAAGAATCTGAATGCAATCATAGGTACAAAGCGCTGCAAACACATTGCAGTTGCTTTTTCCCCCAGAATCCTATCAATTTGCAGATTCATACTGGTAATGTAGAGGGGAGAAACCGCAGGAAATTGCACATGCTTCAATTATGGAACTAATTCTAACAATTCTACCACTTAAACAGAACTCAAAAGGGTCTGCTGATGGATGGAATCCATCAACGAAATGGGAGCGGGAGGCAATTTGGGGGCATTCTCCTCCCCTTGCAATGTACCTGGCACTCCCACTCCGCAAATCTACTCCCAACTTTTTTTGCGGGGGGATAATTGTGTTGGATGGGGTAGGGCAGGGTGAAGGCAATCACCCTAAATTGCCTTCCTGCCAATTCTGCTGATGTGTTCCTTCCTTCAGCAGAAAGTGAGCATTGGATACCACCCAGAAAGAGTAGAATGCAGTGCAAATGCATATGGAAGACATCTTAAAATGAATAAATGGGTATGCTTCTATTCCTAAAACTTCAGTATTGGAAAACAGCCACTAACAACTCTAGAGGTATGGTGGGATAGAATACGGAATATAGCCCTTAAAGGTAAAGGTAAAGGGACCCCTGACCATTAGGTCCAGTTGTGGCCGGCTCTGGGGTTGCGGTGCTCATCTCGCTTTATTGGCCGAGGGAGTCGGTGTACAGCTTCTGGGTCATGTGGCCGGCATGACTAAGCCGCTTCTGGCAAACCAGAGCAGCGCACGGAAACGCCGTTTACCTTCCCGCTGGAGCGATACCTATTTATCTACTTGCACTTTGATGTGCTTTCGAACTGCTAGGTTGGCAGGAGCAGGGATCGAGCAATGGGCGCTCGCGGGATTCGAACTGCCGACCTTCTGATCGGCAAGTCCTAGGCTCTGTGGTTTAACCCACAGCACCACCCGCGTCCCTAATATAGCCCTTAAGGAGAAACTAACAAAGAAACTTAGAGTGCTCAGAAACACAAAGATGAAAGATGATTTTGAAACTGTATGGCACATGTTGATTCAGTACATCACTAAGGACAGTGTTGCCCTCTCACCACCATCCATGCACGGATGTCATCAATTCCAAAGCATCTCTACCCGCATTGTTCTGCCCGGACACTGAGGTCCAGCTCCTAGAGCCTTCTGGTGGTTCCCTCACTGTAAGAAGTAAGGTTACAGGGAACCAGGCAGAGGGTCTTCTCGGCAGTGGCACCCACCCTGTGGAAAACTCTCCCTTCAGATGTCAAGGAAATAAACAAAGGACTTTCCAAAGACATCTGAAGGCAGCCCTGTATCGAAAATTGTTTAATGTCTGATGTTTTACAATTTTTTTATGTGCTGTAAGCCGCCCAGAGTGGCTGGGAAAACCCAGCCAGGTGGGCAGGGTAATAATAATAATAATAATAATAATAATAATAATAATTCATTACTTATCTCCTTGGCTCAGGGGTCACATAACTCCATACCCTCCAACATGACCTCCTATGAAAACAGAGGCCTCCTAAGGAAAAGACGGACATTCCAGGATCAAATCTGAAACTGGGATGGCTTCTGTAAACCCAGGACTGTCCCTGGAAAATTGGGACACTTGGAGGGTCTTGGGTTATATGGGGATTGTTTTCTGTATGGAACATAAATAAAAATAATAGAATAGAAATAAATAACAGAAGAAAGAAAAATAAAGAGACAGAGGAGGAAGTTGACAAGCAGTGACACCCCTTGGATCAGCTGGAAGGCAGGCATGTGGAGGCTGGTTGACAGCCAACTGAGGCTGAAGGGGCAGGACTCCATTTCCTCAAATGGTTGAGCCTTCACCGAATGTGCAAAGAGTCACTAACATTCCTCCTTCCACTTTTGCCTCTGTCTTCAACTGCCAGTGGCACTCAGACCCCAGAAGGTTCCTTATGAGGAAATGCAGTCCTGGGGCTGAAAAAAGTTCTCTGCTCCTACCCTATGAAAACGCCCCCTCCTCCTCCTCCTGGATTATATGGGGACAACGACAATATATTGGGTCCATAATGCTGCATTGATCTAGCACTGGAGTGGTTCTCTCCCATACCCATTGATCCTGGAATGATCCTGGAAGGCCCTAGGAGCTGGACCTCAGTGTCCGGGCAGAACAATGGGGGTAGAGATGCTCCTTCAGGTATACTGGGCCAAGGCCGTTTAGGGCTTTAAAGATCAGCACCAACTCTTTGAATTGTGCTCGGAAACGTACTGGGAGCCAATGTAGGTCTTTCAGGACGGGTGTTATATGGCCTCAGCAGCCACTCCCAGTCACCAGTCTAGCTGCTGCATTCTGGATTAGTTGTAGTTTCCAAGTCACCTTCAATGATATCCCACGAACAGTGCATTGCAGTAGTTCAAGCGGGAGATAAGCAGAACATGCACCACTCTGGCGAGACAGTCTGTGGGGAGGTAGGGTCTCAGCCTGCACACCAGATGGAGCTGGTAGACAGCTGCCCTGGACACAGAATTGGCCTGCGCCTCCATGGACAGTTGTGAGTCCAAAATGACTCCCAGGATGCACACTTGGTCTTTCAGGGGCACAATGTTTCAAAAGAATGGGTATGGGATGGAAGAGAATTTGGTTTGGTCTGCATTTTTAAGATGACTGACTTAATTCACACCTCCCAGACTAACTCATCGATTGGAATGCATTTATCCTTTGGATTTTGCAATTCTCTGAATTTTGCCATACAGTTCTCAGCTCAAAAGTTACCAAAATGCATTAAAATGTCTGTTTTAAGATAAAATGTGTGTTTTAAGAACTGCATACATTGAGATAAAATATGTGTTTAAATTTATTTTTTGTACATTTTTAAAAATAATAATAATTGCACACTGATGCAAAAGTAGGATGAAATGGACTTCTGAATGAACATTCTGAAATAGACAATCCATCCATCCCTACCTACCTCTTCAACCACAAAGCTCAATTTGACATTGGACAGAGTAAGTTTTGTTACTCTTTTTCTGTTAAAATGCCATTGTATATTTTACGATTTACATTAATTTTTCAGGATTCAGTTACATTCTTTTTTTTATCTACAATGAAAGCCTTTCATGGGATGCATTTTCTTCTGACTAAAGTCAATACAAATCCTCCTTGCTTTAAAAAGGAGTGAGACCTAGAAACCACAAAAGGCTTTCATGCTATGTAATATTAAAGAAAGTGATTACTCCAGTTTGTTCTCATAATATAATTTAATAATAACTGAAGGTATAGGGATGATGTTCTAGATTGTGATATAAACATGCTCTATGGTATTGGCATTCTAATTTCAAAATGGTAATACAGTGGTACCTCTGGTTACGAACTTAATTATTTCTGGAGGTCTGTTTGTAACCGGAAACCGCTCATAACATGAGGTACGCTTTTGCTAATGGTGTCTCCCGCTGTGCGTGTGCTGCCAAAGCACGACTTCAGCTCACATCCCAGGGCAAAGTTCGCAACAAGGGGCATCTACTTCTGGGTTAGCGGAGCACATAACCCGAAGCATTTGCAAGGGGGACGGTACGTAACACGAGGTACCACTGTAATTGATTAAATTGCATGTGGAGACATATTTATGTTTTAGAAAGGGAAGTACAGTGATTGCAGGCATTGCTATCAAAACGCAGGCCTTAACTTTCCATAAGTACAAATGTCGTACAGAACATCTCAGCGAGAATTCCTTTTACCAGCAAATATGCATAGAATGAATGCAAGGAAGAACCATGCTTGCAGTTCTTGTCCTCTGCTTCCTGTCCTCACGCAAATGCTCCTACTTGAATCTGCATAGCTCTCCTCCATTCAATCTGTGTCTAGGGTTTTTCAGGGATCACAATAGCTGACAAAGTTGCACATGTATAAACTTTGGTCCCACTTTTGAAATAACATGAAGTCTGCAAATGCTATCCTTATTTGTGTTACTTTGTTGCACATGTGAAAGGAACTAGAGAATGCAACACACAATAAATATAAGACCTGCCTCGCCATGAAGCTAGCATCAGATTTTCAATGGGTGGTGGAGGAGGGTGATTTTGGGTTAAAGGGGAGTCCTCCTCTGCTTGTGGAGCTCCCTGAAAATCAAGATTATAAGATACATGGGGAGCCCCCAGGAGTACAAAGGTCTCCCCACTTTTCAATATTGCCCTCTAAACATGGGAGATAACAAGAATGGTGACAAGGGGAGTAGAACTAGCACATTCATCCCTGCTGAATCCCTCATGCAGTGACTTAGCCTTTTCTTAGTAATACCAGAAGAGGTTCTGTGTGCCATTTAAAAATGCCTAAGGCAGAGGGGGATAACCTGTAACCCTGCACATATTGTTGGACTCCAACTCCCACCAAGCCAGGCCGTGATGGTGAGAATTATAGCTGAGCAAAATTGGGAGGGCCACAGCTTAGCTATCACTGATCTAAAGCAGGAGTTAGCAGACCCTCCAAGCGTCCATTTTCCGGGGACATTCCTGATTTAGAGAAGCCACCCTGGTTTCTGATTTGATCCTGAAATGTCCCACTCTTTCTTAAGATGTTGGAAGGGATGGTAGAATGTCCCTATTTTCACTGGAGAAATGTTGGATAGTATGGAGCTATCCAACCCCCGAGTCGTCTGAAGACAACCCTGTATAGGGAGGTTTTTGTAAGGTTTAATGTTTTATTATGTTTTTATATATGTTGGAAGCTGCCCAGAGTGGCCGGGGCAACCCAGTAAGATGTGTGGGGTATAAATAGTACAATTATCACTATGGTTTGGGATGTCCCTATTTTCATTGGAGAAATATTGGAGGGTATGAGGAGTTACAGCTATGCAGATAGTCTTCGGCTGCTTAAGCTTCTGCAGGAAAATAAGCAGGCTGAAATAAGCAAAGACAGGAGTTGAAAGGCACCATGTTTTCCCCCCATGAACTCAGCTGCTACCTCAGGCATGTCTCTCAAGAATCTCCACTAGCTTCTCCCATTTTTATGAATGCCATTCATTATTATGAGAGAGCATGAAGTTCTGCAAATTGACTCAAGCTAACCCAGCCTATACTAAGCCATCCTCAATCTACAGATGGATATAGTGCAGTTCCTGAACCTTGGCATTTTACTCCTGTAAATATAAGTATGAATATATTGGATATTGTGTTAGCCCTTTCTTAAAAGGGAAAGGCAGTGTGTTTTTTTTGAGGGGGGGCTTAAGGGTACGCAGTACCAGCACTTTTTTCTGGAAAAAAAACCCTGGTTAAAGTGTGGCACTTACTATAACAATTTCATGGTGAGTACTGGCACCTTTTTCTAGAAGAAAAGCACTGGGCAGTAGGAAACAGAAGTACCATCTCTCATTTTTTGTTAGGGTATGTGAGGTAAAGGTAAAGGGTGAAGGTCAGTGTGGTTGCTGACCTTGAGCCAGACATCCTGGAGAGTGAAGTAAAATGGGCCTTAGAAAGCATTGCTAATAACAAGGCCAGTGGAAGAGATGATATTCCAGCTGAACTATTTACAATTTTAAAAGATGCTGCTGTTAAGGTGCTACACTCAATATGCCAGCAAGTTTGGAAAACTCAGCAGTGGCCAGAGGATTGGAGAAGATCAGTATACATCCCAATCCCAAAGAAGGGCAGTGCCAAAGAATGCTCGAACTACCGCACAATTGCACTCATTTCACATGCTAGCAAGGTTATGGTTAAAATTCTACAAGGAAGGCTTAAGCAGTATGTGGACCGAGAACTCCCAGAAATGCAAGCTGGATTTTGAAGGGGCAGAGGAACCAGAGACCAAATTGCAAACATGCACTGGATTATGGAGAAAGCTAGAGAGTTCCAGAAAGACATCTACTTCTGCTTCATTGACTATGCAAAAGCCTTTGACTGTGTCGACCACAGCAAACTATGGCAAGTTCTTAAAGAAATGGGAGTGCCTGATCACCTCATCTGTCTCCTGAGAAATCTCTATATGGGACAAGAAGCTACAGTTAGAACTGGATATAGAACAACTTATTGGTTCAAAATTGGGAAAGGAGTATGACAACGCTGCATATTGTCTCCCTGTTTATTTAACTTATATGCAGAATTCATCATGCAAAAAGCTGGGCTGGATGAATCCCAAACCGGAATTAAGACTGCAGGGAGAAATATCAACAACCTCAGATCTGCAGATGACACAACCTTGATGGCAGAAAGTGAGGAGGAATTAAAGAACCTTTTAATGAGGGTGAAAGAGGAGAGTGCAAAATATGGTCTGAAGCTCAAAATCATAAAAATGAAGATCATGGCCACTGGTCCTATCACCACCTGGCAAATAGAAGGGGAAGAAATGGAGGCAGTGAGAGATTTTACTTTCTTGGGCTCCATGATCACTGCAGATGGTGACAGCACTCACGAAATTAAAAGATGCCTGCTTCTTGGGAGAAAAGCAATGACAAACCTAGACAGAATCTTAAAAAGCAGAGACATCACCTTGCCAACAAAGGTCCGTATAGTTAAAGCTATGGTTTTCCCAGTAGTGATGTATGGAAGTGAGAGCTGGACCATAAAAAAGGCTGATCACCAAAGAATTGATGCTTTTGAATTATGGTGCTGGAGGAGACTCTTGAGAGTCCCATGGACTGCAAGGAGATCAAACCTATCCATTCTGAAGGAAATCACCCCTGAGTGCTCCCTGGAAGAACAGATCCTGAAGCTGAGGGTCCAATATTTTGGCCACCTCGTGAGAAGAGAAGACTCCCTGGAAAAGACCCTGATGTTGGGAAAGATGGAGGGCACAAGGAGAAGGGGATGACAGAGGACGAGATGGTTGGACAGTGTTCTTGAAGCTACCAACATGAGTTTGTCCAAGCTGTGGGAGGCAGTGGAAGATAGGAGTGCTTGGCATGCTTGGGTGCATGGGGTCACGAAGAGTCAGACACAACTAAACAACTAAACAACAACAACAAAAGGACCCCATGGCTGTTAAAAATACTTTGATGTGGTTAGAGAGTAGTGCTGATAATGCCAAGGTTGCAGGTTCAATGCCCATACGGGGCAGCTGCATATTCCTGCATTGCAGGGGGTTTGACTAGATGATCCTCAGGTTCCCTTCCAACTCTATGACTCTATATTACTTTTGGAAAAGTCATTATGGGCTAGATCCTGCCTCTTGCACAGCTCCAGAATTTGCACACCCATTACATACTCATTTCTCCCCTTCCAACACCCCACCTGCCTCTGACTTCCTACATGATTTTCCTACATGCATTTAACACAGCGAGAAGGGAGGTTCATTTGGGGAAAATGGGGATTAGCACTTTAATTCCTCTAATTGACAGCAAGCAGTTTCAGTATGTTCCTTGCCTGTTCAGGTTTTTAACTCTCAAGTGTGTCAGGTACAGGGCTGGTGACAGCACTCTAATCCTTTCACTTAGTAAGGCTTTACTTTATTTTTGTCCCCCTGGGTTGCAATTCTTCTGCCATATATTGCTGATTTGATTTATGATATATTGTGTTTATTTTCCTTGACTATACTGTCTGCACCTTGGGGTGGGCGGTCTTTGGGTCCACATGAACCACAACAACAGTAGCAACAATGATCCTAGTTAGTAGCTTACTTGGAGGCAACTTTTGAAATTGAAGTGACCAAATAATCATGCATAGGACCGGGTGGCAAAACAGCGTAGAGAATGAAGCCTTTTGCAAATAAAAGCTGGGGTTAAATAGAAAGTGACTGTCATTCCTATCCTGCTGATCTCATAGCATTATAGAGCGTGGAAACAAAATGAAAGAGTATAACATCATTCATTGACATGTTCATCAGTTGCATGTGTCAGTCAAAAGAGCTTTGTAAGAAAGGACAGAGAGAAACAGATTGCTTATATCACTGTGGCACATTGTTCTACAAGTGGGTAAAGCAGTATGGCAAGACTTCAGATGTATCCTTTGAAGAGCCAACAGTCGAAAGCTCACGCAAGAGAACAAACGATCTAAAGAGTCAAAGCCTACTTTGGCTCACAAGTTGCCTAAAGGCACATGGATTCTAATAAACAGAAATCAAAAGCAGCTTTTGGCAAACCAATCCTCACATCAGACAGCGCCATTCTGTAACCCAAGTCATGGCATGCAAATACCAATCTGGGGGTTTTCTTTCTCCTTGATGGTTCGAAATCAGAGGGCTCTGCGTTGTGAGCTCTTGGTTTAAGAGCTTAAGTGATTCTTTCTATTCCCCCCACTCTCCTCTTGTTATTCAACATGCTGAAAGGCTTATAAAGTGCCTTAATTAGACAGACACCAGTTCCAAAGGGAGACTCCTTTAACATATCCATGGAGGTGGATCTTTCAATACCCCAAGACACTGCAGAATAAAAGGTGAAACTACAAAAGGCATTTTTCAAAGGTGAAACTACAAAAGCATTTATCTTTCCCTTTTGCAGCAATCCAGATATCAAGTTTCCATTGCACTTTATCGATCATTTATTTCCACACTGGCTCTTACAACAGTGGCTAAAATAATTTGAAACCCAAAAAACTTGGTGCATTCCCCCCCACCCACAATAAAAGCACATAATCCTACTGCTAAATTAATTCAAATCACTGTAAAGCTTGAATCTGCCTAATTATGGGCTTCTAGCTTTTATGTTAGCCCAACACAATTTATTTTCTGTTTCTGTTTTTTTTTAAAAAAGAAGCATCTTATTTATGAGTTCCTCTTAATAATGTTCCAGCCAAAATGGGAACTCTTAATGTTGCACTAAGATTCCTGCAAAGGGTTTCTGTTCTTTCAGGTAGCTTTCTCATCTGTAAAATACCACTGTTCTGTGATGAAGTATTGCAGCATTGCCTCCTTCACCTTTTCCTTCTCTCTCTCTCACATTAACAAATTGATTTTGATTTTCAGTGGAAAGGCAGCAGAAGAACACTGCTCAGTTTGAAAAGATGGTTCAAAGTTGCCTGTGATGCACCTAGCACGGTGAATGTCTTAGGGGGGAATGAAGAAATTCAGTTTGAAAGTTTCTTCAAGAGCGAAATCCAACTGGCCTGACACACACGTAGAAGCAACATTTTGGAATTCAGTCAGAACAGCAGAGGGCTCGGCACTGATGTGTGTCTTCATGGAGCACCATCAATCACCATCTGCATGCTTACTTTCAACTAATGCCACCAAATTCCACCCAGTGCAAGAACAAAGCCAGAGAATTCTTGCGTGACATGATCGTGACAGCCTCCCATTCATATCGCCCTGAATGTGTGAAACATCTGAATGCTCACATTCTTTGGGAACTGTGACATAAGCCACTTATTCCAAGGTCTGACTTAATTTCTTCCCTGGACCATAATGAGCACAATGACCAACTCTATCTATCTTGAGATTTGGGGGTGGGGGACAAGACACAGGGAGGGGGAAATCCCAGGGCATTCTTAACGTAAAAAAGAATGAAAGCACCATTAAAAAAATATACTGGTTCATAAATGTGCAAAAAAACACTGGATGTTGCTTTTTTGGTTATTATTTCAGACAATATTATTCACCTGATCAATATAATCCTAATGCTTGATAAAAGAAGAGTATGATCTCACTCCATATTAATATTAAAAATATAGTCATTATTGATTTATTAATTGCATTCTAAACAACTGTCTCAAAGCAACACACAGTAAAGATGTTTTTTTTAACTAACACCAAAATTGCAAAAACATTTAAAACAAAACTACAACCACACAAAGTGGACACTCATGGTAAATATCTACTTCTTCACAAAGTAGTCTGTGTCTAGTGGATACCTGAGTTATCACAATGATATATTTATATATGAATAACTGTCCTATTTTCGTCATAATATGCACTGTTGAATATATTTTCATGTAAGTCAAACTATTATGCACACTACTCAGTCTATTATATTCAAGTCACTCTGGTACACATTCACATGGTTTTCCAAAAATCTTTGAAAAATAAGTAATTTTTGCAAAATATCAGCTAAACTTAAGTATGGCATTGGGAGAATTCCAAAAGGAAAATGCACCAACATGACAAATTGGATGTGTTTTCTTGCTTGCATCCATCTGGTCCAGAGGCATGTGCTGCAGAGGTTTTTTTGCATGTATGCACCCACCCACCCACCCAAACCCCAGCATCTCCATTCACTTCAATAGAGGAAACACTTATCATCGGTAGGCAAACTAAGGCCCAGGGGCTGGATCAAGCCCAATCGCCTTCTAAATCCGGCCTGTGGATGGTCCGAGAATCAGTGTGCTTTACATGAGTAGAATGTGTCCTTTTATTTAAAATGCATCTCTGAGTTCTTTGAGGGGTATAGGAATTCATTCACCACCACCCCGCTTCAAAATATAGTCTGGCACCCCACAAGGTCTGAGGGATAGTGGACTGGCCCCCTGATGAAAAAGTTTGCTGACCCTTGCTAAATCCACCTTTGCAGAGTGTTTTTAAAGATCTTTATCTTCCTTCTGAAAACTAATCTAATCCTTAGGTCTCACTTACTTGAACCTGTGGGCCAGTAAAGGTAAATGTATCCCTGACCATTAGGTCCAGTCGTGGACAACTCTGGGGTTGTGGCACTCATCTCGCTTTACTGGCCGAGGGAGCCGGCGTACAGCTTCCGGGTCATGTGGCCAGCATGAATAAGCTGCTTCTGGTGAACCAGAGCAGCGCACAGAAATGCCGTTTACCTTCCCGCCGGAGTGGTACCTATTTATCTACTTGCACTTGACGTGCTTTCGAACTGCTAGGTGGGCAGGGGCTGGGACCGAACAACGGGAGCTCACCCCATCGTGGGGATTCAAACTGCCAACCTTCTGATCAGCAAGCCCTAGGCTCTGTGATTTAGACGCCACCCACGTCCTGAGCCTTTATCCAAGATGCCTTTATCCCTCAGAGGTTGGCGTCAAGGGCCGAATTGTTCAGTCAAAGAATGTAAATTCATTATGGGATGTGATTCTTATCAATTAAAAAGATTTGTCAGTATCTGATATATGTTTATTTTGAATGTACATGTGCGTGAGTGCAGAAATCACTGTGCTTAAACCAGGAAAGGTATTAGTAAATATCCCCCTAAAAATCTGTGAGAAGTTATTCCTGCTCAATTCCTTTTTGCACTGGCTCAGTTCCTTTTTGCACTGGCTCAGCCTCCCCTACATTGAACGCACACTCTGAAACATGCCTACATTTGATTGGATGCTAAATTGTGATGCCCATCCTCTCATCTGTTTTGAGCAGAAGAGAAGTGTTATGTGTTAACACCACAGCTGCTGATAAAGGTGCATTTCCCATGTTAATAGGTGGCTGAAACATGGGGCTTGGTATGCCCATGCCATTTTATGGGTCTGCCTCTTTTAGACCTGGAAGTCATTCTCCATGGCATCAATTTTGTCTTTTATCATGCCAGCAGCTATGTTGTGAATGGTGCCTACAGCGCTTCTCTATTCCCACCAGCCCCAAAAGCTTGACAGCCCCCGCATTAAGCACATGTACTGGCAATAGTTCACATTCTTCCCTCCCTACAGTTGTCTGTTCCTCTTTCTCTTCGACTGTTTCGCCACTGTATATTTCAGATTGTGATCTCCTTGGACCAAGGATCTGTTTACATTTCCTATGCAGCTTAGCAAGATGCAGTGTTTTATTATGAAATGTCAGTGCTCTGATTTCAGGGGCTGGGGGGAATACATAAGAAACCCAAAGGGTTTTATGGCTAGGTAATATGCATTGCTATTGTAATATGATAGCTCTGAAATAACTACCTGTGACAGAAATAGGATAAAAATAAAAGAACCATTGCTACCCAGATAGGATTTTTTAAAAAGCAACTTGACAAATACAGGTACAGAAAGTCAGCAACTTAGGAAAAAGCTAAACATCATAGATAGAGAAGTTTGTTGCTGATCTAGAAAATATCTGGTGCTCCCATAGAGGGCAATATTGCATAAAATATTGGCTACTGCAAATGAACTAAGAATCTGCCAATTCGTCTTTTAATATACTTTAAAGAAAATTGCTGTGACAATAAATTTGATGCTGCATTTCCCCTCAGTGAAGCTATGACTAATATATACAATAATGCACACAAAACTACAGAACAGAGTCTCATTAAAGGTGAAGGAAATTAATTTTGTAGACTGCTCACCAGCAGAGTACAGAGGATAAACAGCCACATTTTAACTTACAGGTTTTCACCAAATAAATGGAATCAGAGTAAATACAGGGATTGCATCCCTATTAAAAATGATTACTCAGACTAATTAGTAATTACAAAACATGCCCTTTTATGGAACGTTTGTTATGTGAAGTTCAGTAATCTGCTAATCTAACCTATTGATCAAGGCACAAGAATATCAATGTTTTGAAATTTAAAAAATCACCATGTACAATAAAGAAAGGCACAACTATATGATTTACTTTGATATTTATTATTATTTTTATCATTAAATATAATTTCTGTACCACCCTTCTGAGGATCACAGGGCAGTTTACAATAGAAAAACACAAAAATACATATCATAGTAACACACTTTGTATCCCCCTTTCCATTCATGGAGCAAAACGTGACGTACATAATGATGTTACTTTATCATCCTAATGATTGTATAAGGTAGACCAGGAACCTTTTCTACAAAAAACTTCATTTGGTTAACTGCATATGCTCCACGATTCCTATTTATTGGGAACCTTCCTTATTTTCTGGCACCCTGATCAACCCCCCTCTCCATATCATGTTCCTTTTTTAGCCTTGGGAAGAGATGCCTTGATAAAATATTGTTGGTGTGATTTGCTACTGTTGTCAAATTAGTAATAATAAGCAATGCATATTATTCCCCTCTCTCTGGGGTGGGGGTAGCCAACACTGTGTCCTCCAGTTGTGGTTAGGCAAACAAAAACTCCAGTCATCCCTGCATATCTGTCACACTAATCAAGCCTGATATCCAACTATAAGTGGAGGGCACCACATTGACAACCCTTGATAAGCATGCAGAATAAGGGTACCTTTCTACATCATCACACATCAAACATTCTTGTTGGTGAGATACGATAAGTAACCAGATACATGGGGGGAAGCATTCCATCTAAAAGATGAGCTGTTTCCCCATGATCTCTAGAAGTTTAATTCCTTGATAGGGAGACGATGCATTTTCTCCATAGCTCATATATATTTAATTATGCACACGATAATTAAGAGCAAATTGTGATCGTCAGGAAAAATAGCTTTCCAGCCTTGCAAATAATCAGAGACAAAAGCCCCATTTAAAGCAGCATCATGCCACTTTACACAGTCACGGCCTTCCCCTAGAGAATCCTGGAAACTATGGCTTGTTAAGGGTGCTGAAAGTTGTTTGGGGAGCCCTATAACCTTGCCAACAAAGGTCCGTATAGTTAAAGCTATGGTTTTTCCAGTAGTAATGTATGGAAGTGAGAGCTGGACCATAAAGAAGGATGATCGCCAAAGAATTGATGCTTTTGAATTATGGTGCTGGAGGAGACTCTTGAGAGTCCCATGGACTGCAAGAAGATCAAACCTCTCCATTCTGAAGGAAATCAGCCCTGAGTGCTCACTGGAAGGACAGATCCTGAAGCTGAGGCTCCAATACTTTGGCCACCTCATGAGAAGAGAAGACTCCCTGGAAAAGACCCTGATGCTGGGAAAGATGGAGGGCACAAGGAGAAGGGGACAACAGAGGACAAGATGGCTGGACAGTGTTCTCAAAGCTACCAGCATGAGTTTGACCAAACTGCGGGAGGCAGTGGAAGACAGGAGTGCCTGGCGTGCTCTGGTCCATGAGGTCACGAAGAGTTGGACACGACTAAACAACAACAACAAAAATGCTATCAGTGACTACAAGCAATGATGACTATGCCAATTACTGGAAGCCAGAAAAAGGGAGAGTTCTCTTGTGCTTGGATTCTGCTTGTTGGTTTCCCACAGGCAACTTGTTGGCCACCGTGAGAAAAGGAGGCAAGGAGAAGGGAACGACAGAGGACGAGATGGTTGGACAGTGTTCTCAAAGCTACCAGCATGAGTTTGACCAAACTGCGGGAGACAGTGGAAGACAGAAGTGCCTGGCGTGCTCTGGTGCATGGGGTCACGAAGAGTTGGACATGACTAAATGACTAAACAACAACATAACCCTCCTGGAGCTACAATTCCCAGAGTTCCCTGGAAAGGAGGATTCACTGTTAAACCACTCTGAGAAAGCCACACACAGGCGATGATCATTTTAGGCGCGTCCAATTGATGCGCAATTCCAGACGCATGGGTCCTTTGGGACCTGGAAGAGGGAAGAATGAGGGTGCAATGAGGTGGGGCAGGTGTCACATGGTTATCCACACTTTCTTGGTAGTAGCTAGCCTGATTACTACCCCTTTAACCACTGAGATGCACCTCTTGGAGGCCCCTCTGCAAGTCAGACAAAAAGATGATGTTACCAACATTTATAAGACATTTATAAGGCCTCAACTCTAGTGGACATGATGTTTGCATGGTGAATCACCAAGCCACCAGCTCATGTGCAGCGAGCCTTCCTTTCCTGCTAACTTTTTTGAGGGCCCTATTAATTGCCCTAGGGTCCTCCTCACAATACCAAACTATGGTAGAATGTCTGACCACACAATTTTAACATCAGACCAATAGGGCTTGATTAACTGAAAATCCCAGGTGGCTGAAGGCTTAAAGCCCTCGTTTCAAGCAAACCCAAATCATTGCCACCCAGGTACACAACCAAAATGTGGGCTGCCACTTTTGGCTCAAATAGGCCGCGAAGAACGCCTCGCTGGCTGGCACCGATGTGTAATGAGCAGCAGAATGAGCCATTCTCAACTTCTAAAAAGGAAGCCTTGCATTATCGTGGCTGACTTAAAAAAAAAGATCCTTCATATTTTATTTTATTTACAGAATGTTTCTCATTCTGTTTAATTGCCTCATTTCTTCTGATTGTATTAGACATTCATTTCTTTTAATTGCTGTTTTATTTGGTTAGTTATTGATGCATATGTTTCAAGTAGGATATGTTTGCTACTTTGGAAGTGTATCTTTTACCAAGAGGTAGATTAAACATTTTAAGTAAATAAACAAGGCAACAGAACAGGAGGGACTTTTAGTTATCAAGAGAAAAAATGAATTACAATGAGAAATAGATACATGGCTACAGCTGAATCATGTGATAAATGCTATTTTGCCTGTGTCTTCAATTCATCATATAACTTAGGTATCTGTCATTTTTTGTCACCACAAATGGAGGGCAAGAAAGAGGGGCCATCTGCGTATCTAAACATCTAAGCATAGCAATGGTGCAGATGGTGAGGAATGACCAGGTACTTAAAGAGGGAAATGGCTTGCAGGTAAGAAGGGGGGGGGCAATCACATTAACCATTAAGGTTTATATATATATATATATATATATAAAACTTAATCTTAAGGTAAATCAGGCAATAGAATAATTTAAGCAGGGAAAGCAAATGAGACATCATTACACAGTGAGGCAATGAAGTGAAAATTCAAAATAAAAAGTGGGGAAATATTGTACGGCTATAAAGTAGTAGAAGATATCCTTTAGGGAGCCATTTTGCAATGGCAAGGCATTAAATGTCTAATATATTCCTTAAACCTCCTCTGTTTAAAAAAGTTCTAGTATTTTAACTTTTGCGGTTGTTAAGAGGCTAGATGGAAAGATTTAACAAGGTGGGTCACAAGATCCATAAGTTGGCCCTAATTTTTTTTTTTAAATCCCTGATGCATAGCAGAGAAAATATTATATCTTGCTCAAAATGCTAAAAACTAACTGGTACTTAAGGGATTTGTATTAGCATTTCTCCCATAACGTCTACTGCTGCCCACTGTCCAGAAGCAAATTAAGCACTCTGTAATGATTATGCCCATAATAGGCAATGGTTGTAATCTACAATATATACTGCTCAAAGACTTGTAGCAATCATAAAGATTACTTTCTGTACTGTCAGGTTCCTGTACTGTGGAATTACAAGGATTTATTGTACAGGGAGAAAGAGAGAGAGAGAGAGGGAAAAAAGCTGTCTGCTGTTAAGATCACATATCAAAAATATGCAAAAAAGTTCCATTTTCCTTTGGCTAAAAGATGCAGCTGCATTCATCTCCTGCATTCTAATTTGACAAAAATATAATAATAGGAAGAACATAAAGAATCCTCCCCTACAATCTTCTTGTACCACATTCATCCACTTGGGTGAGAAGGGAATGAGATTACAATTATTCATTGAGGATATGTAGCTACTTTATAATGAGTCAGGCCATTGGTCGTTTTAGCCTAGTGTTGTCTAATTCAGAGATAGTCAATGTTACACCCTCCAGATGTTGTGGGACCACACCTCTCCTCCTCCCAACACTTCTGATCATTGGCTATGCTAGCTGAGGCTGATGGGAGATGGAGCCCAACAATATGTGAAGGGTACCACATTGCCCCATACCCAGTGACGGAGGAAGCCTCTCCGGCACCCGGGGCAGGGTGCCAAAGGGTGGGGTGAAGTGTGGCGGCGTACAGACTGCACATGTGTGGCGCCTGTTATGTATTGAAGTTCTCACCCTGGCCACCCGGGGTATTGTGTATATAGTTTTCACTCAGGTCCACATAAGTTAATTTAGGCGGGAAACCCTGGGCTGTAGTTGTTACAATGTTGACAGCCAGCTGCCTATAAAAGCAGGCCAGCTGAGCTGTTTGCAGTTCAGTTCAGTTCCAGCTTACTTATAAAGAACTACTTGGAGAAATCTCTGTGTCATCTGCTATGTCCACCCACTACTAAATAGCGCCCATATGGACTGTGCATGTGCGGCGCCCATACGGACAGGGCTCAAGCCCCAGCCCATACATACGCCACGTGCGTGCCCTCAGCCGCTCTACAGTTGGGGGGGGGAGGCAGCGGGCCATCTTGTCACCCCTCCCCCGAGGGTGGCACCTGGGGCAGGGCACCCCCACCTCCCTTCGTACGCCCCTGCCCCTACCTGGTAATCTGACTGGCACTGTTTTTTGTTTTTTTTAAATAAAAGTATCCAGCAGATGTCCCTTCTGCTTGCTGTATCTGAATGTCCTTTTTCCACTGGATATTCACATGGACCTTTTGAATGCAAAGGATTCACTATACTTTTAAGCTACGGTTACTCTTATTTATTTCAACAATCGATATATGTCATAGTCCTATGCTACCAGCCATGGCAGAGCTCAGTGGAATAAGAAGCCAGCCAACCAGCCAAGTCCCGGGGGGGGGGGTCTTGCCTGCTGGCAGAGTCCACATGCAAGATTCAGTCCAGTCCTAAGATAAGGAGTTTCAGTTCACGTAGTCAGACGATCCGGGGGTCAAGGAGGCTGAGGGTCCAAGGTCATGAGAAGCAAGAAGCAGCAAGGTCTGGCCAGGTACGATTAATGTTGTTTCCAGCAACAGGCTGAGCCTGGAAACCCTGCTTTAAGAGAGCTGGAGCCTGCTGGTTCTCATTAGGAGCAAGAAGGCTGATCAGCAGCAGGTGGAGTCACTTTTCCTTCTGTTCCTTCAGGCTGCTGCTCAGCAGATGAAGCCGACTCCTGGCCCAGGACAATATACCACCTAACTATAATTGTCTCTAAGCAGTGTACAAGAAAATCAACACAGTGCAAAGCACCACCATTTCAAAAACAAGCATTTAGTGGGAAAGAACCTATTTCTTTTGTGAATATCAATTGCATTTGATTCTGAGAAAACTGCAGTCCATTCTCTTCCTTGTTGCCAGTGCCAGTTCCCCTGCACAGGGCACTGAGCCGTGGGGAGGGAAATTGAGAAGATCCATTTGGGGGAACCAAACTTTGGCTTAGTTCAGGGCACCATATTACATACAATCATAGAACTGTAGAGTTAGAAGGGATCCCAAGAGTCATCTAGTCCAAGCCCCTGCAGTGCAGGAATCTTAGCTAAAGCTAAAGCAGGAAACTTAGGCCTAAACCACAGAGCATAGGGCTTGCTGATCAGAAGGTCAGAGGTTTGAATCCCTGCAACAGGGTGAGCTCCCGTTGTTCGGTCACAGCTCCTACCCACCTAGCAGTTTGAAAGCATGTCAAAGTGCAAGTAGATAAATAGGTACCACTCCAGTGGGAAGGTAAACAGCATTTCTGTGTGCTGCTCTGGTTCACCAGAAGCGGCTTAGTCATGCTGGGCACATGACCTGGAAGCTGTCTGTGGACAAATGCCAGCTCCCTCATCCTATAGAGCGAGATGAGCATGCAACCCCAGAGTTGTCCGCGACTGGACCTAACGGTCAGGGGTACCTTTACCTTACTATTTAAAAAGAAACAAAATCTGCACCAAGATCCACATTTAAATACATAATTTTAAAACATTCCCCCCCCCACAAGAAACACATCTTTAAATACATTCTAATGCCTTTACAAGCTGAGCATTGCTTTAGAATGTTCAGGAAGCAAGAAAGCCTTGCCGATCACCAAGTTCTGATCGTGACATTACTCTGGGAGGTGCAGATGAGGTCAGCTGGTATCAGAATTCACAAATATTGAAATCCTCAACCTTCCCTAATCCTGTTGAGTCTTGTTTCAATTCAAGACAATCTCTCTCACTAGAGGTTCCCCTGAAGTCATTAATACAATTGTGAAGGAAACAGATATGCCACAAGCTTTTTTAAAAAACAAAAAAGACACTAATTATGTTTGCTGCTATCATCCTACATTAAGTGGCAGCTGTCACAGCTATATTCTATTGATGAGCAGAGCCTTAGGTGTGAAGTTCTCTCTCTCTCTCACGTGCTAAAAAACATGTGTGCCAACAGCTGCAAGTTACTGCTCAAGGCATGCTATAAAGAGTCAAACCCTTTCAAAAAATTACTGGAAAGCTTGAGATGTTCTAGCTGAATGTCAGTCATGTTTGACAACTGCCAGGCATGGATTATGTTATGTAAGGCAGAGTGGAGCCCCTATCCATTCATTCCCCCTGTTCAAATCACATGCAAACTCTGGGAGAGGTTTAAAGGGAGAAGGATTAGGATATGAATTCAGATTGTGAATAGGATTCAAATATGTGTTTGACTCACCACCAATATGCCAAGGAAACTGATCTAGGAGCTTTGAGACTCTAGCCCAGATCGTACAAAAAGCAGTGTTGTCCCACAAGAAAAAAGATCAAAATCTGCTTTTTGGCAATAGCTTTATTTGACCAATCAAAATGATACAATATAATGTGCAAAGCTTTTGATTTTCAAAGAAATCTTTATAAGGCTAGATGGCAAAGTGGTACCCCTCTTTGGGAGATGGGGTGGGATGGACAGAGAAAAATATATTTACTTTGTGGTGAAGCTATCTCTGGTTGCATTTTGTAAGATGGAGTGACGGATGAAATAGCAGACATTCAATCTGGTATCAGCATTATCCCGGTGCTACTAGATTCTTAGAGCCCAGTCTTGCTAGATCGGGGTAGCCAACCTGGTGGTCATACCAGCGGAGGCTGATGTGAATTTTAGTCCAACAGCAGTAAATGGACAATACAATGTTGATTATCCAGTGCTACTGGATTCCAAGCACACACTTACAGCTTCTTTGAACAGTATAGGTGACCATCTTAACTTCCCATTCGAAAAGCCTGTCCACGTGGGTGGGTCCTTTTAATGATAGGTTTGTCTGTCTGGGCAGTCAGCCCTTGAGAAAGGTTGAGATTTCCAGCCATTACATGTGCTTAAAGAGCATAAAAACCCAGGGTTTCAGCCAAACCTATTAAAGCGACTGCCTCAGCAGGAGTTCCGCTTGCCAATTTCTCATGCCAAAATGATGCTAAATTAAAATGCTTCTCTGCAAAAAGAGTCAGTGCTTGCAGCTACCTCATCTAAACTCAAGTCTGAAAGAGAAGTTGCTTGGAAACGATTACATTTAATTTCACCAGGACTTTAAAAGAGATTTTAGCTATAGAATTTGTAGAAGAACCTGCCAGAAGAAGATTCGAGCATTTTATGATGCTGCTCATTTAAATTCTCAACAGGTACTTATAAAAGCCAGCCATATTTTACATGTTACTATATTCTTTGAAGTATTGGCAGCTCCTGCTTCATTTACATGAAAACTCTCTTGAATTATAGCCTCCCCAAAAGGCTGCAAATTACTCTAATGTTATACTAATGTTTTTATGTGCTACGGAATCAGAGAGTCTACATCCAATTCATCCTGTGACGGTTAAGGTTAACAAGTTGACATTATTTACTGTAATATTGTTTGGGGACACTACTGACAGTCAATTCCTAACACAACGAAGCACATTTAAAACCTTGTCCTCTGTTGAAATTTAAAGTGCAAACTCTATGGTGCATGAGAACATTAAGAAATGCCCGGATGCAAGCAGGATGATTTAAGCAAG
Source organism: Podarcis filfolensis (assembly GCF_964270895.1). Lineage (NCBI taxonomy): Eukaryota > Metazoa > Chordata > Lepidosauria > Squamata > Lacertidae > Podarcis > Podarcis filfolensis. Next base: position 51,377,263 of record NC_139610.1, on the reverse strand, counting down.
CATCCTGTTTCCACAGTCAGATGCCTATGGGAAACCCCAGAGCAGGACATGAGTGCAGTAGCCCTCTCCTGTAGCTGTTCCCCAACAACAGGTATTCCCCTCTTCCTGCAGGTAGTATGTTGCTATCATGAATAGAAGGAGAAGTTTAATCTTTCTAAAACTGTTTAAAGTTGGTGGGCATCAACTGAATCCCATAGTTTAGCTGCTTCTGAATATCAGTTGCTGGAAACTGCAGAAGGGACTTTCCCACAGGCATCAGGTTGGCCACTGTGAGAACAGGATGCTAGATTATATGGACCACTGACTCATCTTCTGTTCTTCTGAATGACTCTGAGTTCTAGCATTATGAGTGGCAGGAGGAAAATACCTTTCTATCTGCTTTCTCCATACGATGAATTATCATATAGACTTCTATAAGATTTCTTGATTGATCCCAGGGCAGTTTCCAACATAATATATTTCTTTTAAGATAAAGCAACGATCAAGCAAAATACTAAAAACCAATCATGAAAAAAATACAGCAGTGCCGAGAGAAAAGCTTGAAACATTAAACAGCATCAACTAATTTCTTTCAAGCGTCTAGGAGAGCAGATAGGTCCCTTGACTCACTCATTCTCCTGCTGGAGATTTGGAGACTAGTGCTCCCAGTTCTATTCTTCGGTAGAGAAGGATGGTCTTCTGGGGCCCTGGGAGAACCCACCAGTGTCCTCAAGGCTGGACCTTGGGGAAGTGAGAGATGATGAAGTGAGAGCCTGAAGGAAGGCCACTACTCCCTGCTCACCTTGATCGCGCTTGTGAGTAAATCCTGATAGCTACATGTGAGTTGCTGTCAATACCAATGGCTACATGTCGGGTCCTCTTAAGCACTGGCTGCTCCTACATGCCAACTGTCAGATTCTATCAAAGACAAGACCTTCAGATGTCAGATGCAGATGCCAAACATAAAATATTCAGCAAATATTCACACTCCCAGAGAATATTCACCATCAAAATTCAGAGGATAATTCTGAGAAGGAAGGGTTGAGGACAAATTCATTCAGGTCTATATTTTGCCTAAGGGCATGAATGGCCTGCTATCCTAAACTGCCTGAGGGAGCCTGATGCTGTTGCTTAGATACAGGCTAGTAACCACTGCTGGAATACTTACCTGGCAACACAGTGGATTGGATAAACAGTGATTCTTGCAGCAGCTGTGGATCTGAAAAACTGGTTCCTTGCCACTGCATCTAATTGGTTGCCAGAATATTATATTCAGCAGCTGGTGAGGCTGATTGGTTAAAGTGAAATAATAGATTGGAGAAGCAAGGACTGGAGCTAATACTTGCTTGCTAGTGACCTGGACTGGAGCTAAGTTGTTGAGTACAGCATTTATATGAATATGTTGTGTTCTAAAGAAAGTCTTGTGCAAGAGTTAGGATTTTGTAAGTTTAATATCAGTATTGGAACTGCATTTTTGACAGCTTTATTAGGGAAATAGTAACTGGTTTTTGTACTGAAACCAAAATGTGGGAGTCAGAAATGGGAATATAGGAAGCTGCCTTATAAAAAGTCAGACCATTTGTCCTTCTGGCCTAGTACTGCTGACTTTGACTGGCAGTGGTTTTTTAAGGGTTTGATATAGGGGTGTTTTCCAGCCCTACCTGGGGATGTTGAGTATTGAACCCAATGCCTTCTACATGCAAAGCATGTAGCTACAGACCTCCGCCTCTGACAATTAAAAATGTGCCAACAAAGACTGAACATGCTGATGTTCTAGATGCTCACGCCTCTTTGGGACCAGATGCAACACCCCTACACTTGGGGGCATGGGGGGAGGGAAGGAAGGAGTAGAATTCAAGTGGTTTCTGAAATTGCTATGAACATACTGTGTCAATCCTATTTTCTTTTTTGACAATCATTTCCTCATTCTTCTTTGTTACAGTAATTTCAGCAATGAGCAAACATGTGCCAGGCAGCCAAAGCACACAGCCATTGCCTTCTCAATAATCTAGTCTGAGCAACCCAGACAATACAAATGCAAAATGGGTATTGGAACTCATAATATTCTGATTTATTTATTTTTTGTGAGCAGAAGATTATCTTCAGGTAAGGACAGCTTGTCTTCTCAAAATATATTTGTATACTGCAAGCTAGCTAAATTTGTATTGTGAGCCAGATGTTATCAAACTGTGAAGGGGAGTGCTGTTTCACTCAGGTCCTGCTTTTGGGCTTCAAATCGGTATTGGTTTGGGCACTGTGATGACAGAATGCTGGACTCAATGGGACATTGGTGTGATCCAGCAAGCTCTTCTTATCTTCTTATGCGAGCATCGCTAATGTTTGGTGGTAGATACTGCTGACTGAGAAACTTTTGCATCAGCTTAAGATAATAGAAATTCAATCTGTCTGGAAGACTTTCCACTAATTTTGGTATTGTTTCTGAAGTATACAGAGTTCACTTTTGTTTCAGTTTTCTTCAGTTCCATCATTTTGTCAGAGGTAGCCAACTTTATTCATGATGAAATGCATTCAGTCTACAAATATAGAAAGTCTTTTAAAACAAATTTCCATAGATTTTCAAGAATATTAATAACTTGGCATAAACAGCCAAAGTTACACACTTTTAAGTTCCATTGATTTCAGTAGCAGAAGGTGATGGTTCTTGTAATTTCTATACCGCTTCGTACTTCAACAAAGTCTCAAAGCAGTTTACAACATTGTAAAAATATCACAAATGAATTAAGTACCAACTTCAAAATTCTATTTTCTGTGTTCTTGAAAAAGGTTTGCAGAAGGTAACCCTTCAGCATAATTATTTTGTAGGAAATGAAAACTTTAAAACCATCACCAGCTGTTACATTTTAAATGTTGCTTCTTCAAAGAGGGATAGACATATTGGATTTGGGGAACACGCTAGATGAAATAGGTTCAGTTAGATAACTAGGAAAACAGGCTCATAGGATGCAAAGAGATGGAATTGTTTTCAGTTGTGGAGGGGAAAAGTGCTGTGTGGGAGATTGGATTCTGTATACACCCTAAAGTTCCATTATTCACAGGAGCTTTGCTATTATTAGCCAATGTTAGTTGGTGTGTGACAGGTTAGGTCTGATCTAAAGTTTTACCTGAAATACAAAGACATATTTCAATTTTTCAGAGAAATGTGTTGTGGCAGCTGGAGAACAGAGTACGAACAATGTAAGTGAGAAGGATACTGAGAAGAAAGCAATTCCTGACAATTAATCACAAATGTCAAGAAAAAGTCAAGAGGATCCATTGGAGTGGACAAAACAGGGCACTCCAGACAGCCCATCTTCCACTTACTGATGTGACTCTCTTGCTATATCGCAAGGTGCAGATTGTATATATTCCCAGCTGACATCATGAATGGACTGTGAAACCGGGATGACATTCCTGTCAGACTTTTGGGAAAGTATCATTTGTAATAATATGGTGCCAAGTGTTACTTTTTGGTGATTCCCATTTTGCTTCCTAGCATTTTGATGTCTGCCTGAATAAGGCCTCAATTAAAAAGGTACTTTTCTTGGCATCCATCTGTCTCAAGACACAATAGAATACACCTCCAGGGGTGAACTCAATTTGCTGGAGAATCACAGCACCTAATATGCCTCCAGGAACTGGTAACTCATAACTGCTGCCTCCTGTGTTGTTTTTGCTGCATTAGAGGCACCAAAGTGACCTCTTCTGCATGCCAGCCTGGGTAGCATGTATAGAGGTCCTGGGTTGCCCCCTCTTGGCCTCGCTGATGTGGTCCAAAGGAAAACAGACCAATACATTGTCCTGAACTCCTGCCCTACCTGGCAGCAAGTCAGTATGTCAAGTCCCCAGTCCAGGGTCAATCCATATGTCCAAAGCCCCACAAAGATCCTGGGCCATCCAAGCTGAGGTCCATCAACATGGGATCTTCAGCAGACACAGCACCTCAGCCCTGCTGCCCTTTTATACTTTGCATGCTGATTGCAGCTAGGGACCAGGGCTGTGGGCCCTTGTCTGCCTCTGCCTCCAAGAGTGCCTTGCCTGCTTCTCCCTTCCATGTTTGTGGTGACAAGAACCCCTCCGGCTCTGGTGATGGGTCCTGTAGCTCTGGTTCCTGTGCACTGACCTCCATCCCTTGATCCTCCTCTGTCACCCGATGAGTACATCCTATGCCATCTTCTCCTTCCCCATCTCCAGCTTGCCCTGGTGTGCCCCAGCTACACCCCTCACTGGGATCCTCTCCCTTCTTTTCTCCCCCCCCCCATTGTCCTGCCAGTTCATGACATACAGTTGGCACCAGCTTTGCTGCAGGAGTATCCAGAAGGAAGTGTACAAGCAGAAAACTGGTTGGTGCTAACCTTACTTCAGAGGGGAAGGCATTTCATAAGGGGGTGCCAACACAGAGAAGGCCCTAGTAAAATGTATCTCCTCTAGCAACTGGACAGTGATTAGGTTCTCCCCTAAAGATTTCAAGACATGGACAGGCTGGTACAAAGAGAGGTGTTCCTTCAGGTATTTGGGTCCCTTGTCGTTTATGACCAATAAGACCTTGAACTGGCCACAGAAATTAAGTCGTGTTTGTACTTCAGTTTTGACTGCCTTATGTAAGGTCATACTGTGCTCAAAATAAGCTTCCACGAATAAATATCACTGAGTTGTAATGCTGAGACAAAATCCTAATCAGTGTTCAATCGTAAGCTTATAGGAATGTGTTATAACATACAGCTTTCACCTTCATTGATTTCAAGGACTCTGTCATTATGCCATTTTCTAGGTTGAGGTTATTTCTAATTATGCAGATTCTGGTGTTTAATTCCAAGTGATAAGCTTGAAACGAATAGTTGATTGGCAGGAGCCCTTTACATTCGGAGGATGACATATCATTGGTAGAAAACAGTGGATGAAAAACAAACATTTGAAAAGCAGTGGCCATGGATGGTAACGAGAAGCATCAATTCCACACTGTCAAGTAACTTTTAAACAGTGCTCACCTGCAATTTACTTGCAGGACACAGATATTCATTCTGTTTTGTCCTTTCCAAACCTGCCAGACAGCACTCTAAACCCTAGAGTCCAAACTATGCCAAAATAAGCAAATTGTTTTATCTTCTGAACTAAAGAACATCTATACAAGGAACAGAAAGGGTTCTTTTCATGGCTCCATAGGAGTTTTCCCCCTCAATAACCGGGAGGTAAAAATTGAGATTATTTCATATCTAGTGACAGCTTTGCTTTATACATTTCTTGTTTGTTTGAATTGGTATAAAATCTTACCTGTGAATCATTGCTTTTGTTATATTCCTTTGCAGAGCTCATGAAGAAATAAAGCACATAAAATGTCTACATGTGTTATGGTTTGCCTAAACAAAAATGTTTTAAGTAGGCACCCAAAAGAGTACAGCGAAGACACCTGCCTGGTGTAGGGTTGTCGTGTTTCAAAAAGTAAAAACCAGGACACACCAAAAAATTCCCTGCAGACATCAATTCTGCCTTTGAAATCCTGGTAATATCCAGGAACATCTGCACGTATGGCAGCCCTAGCCTGATGCCAACAGGCAGGGAGTTCCAAAGTATGGGGGGTGTCATGGTGAAAGACTGATTTCTTGTTGTTTAGTCATTTAGTCGTGTCCAACTCTTCATGACCCCATGGACCAGAGCACTCCAAGCACTCCTGTCTTCCACTGCCTCCCACAGCTTGGTCAAACTCATGTTCGTAGCTTTGAGAATGCTGTCCAACCATCTCATCCTCTGTCGTCCCCTTCTCCTTGTGCTCTCAATCTTTCCCAGCATCAGGGTCTTTTGCAGGGAGTCTTCTCTTCTCATGAGGTAGCCAAAGTATTGGAGCCTCAGCCTCAGGATCTGTCCTTCCAGTAAGCACTCAGGGCTGATTTCCTTAATAATGGAGAGGTTTGATCTTCTTGCAGTCCATGGGACTCTCAAGAGTCTCCTCCAGCACCATAATTCAAAAGCATCCATTCTTCGGCGATCAGCCTTTTTTATGGTCCAGTTCTCACTTCCATACATCACTACTGGGAAAACCATAGCTTTAACTATACAGACCTATGACGGCAAGGTGATGTCTCTGCTTTTTAAGATGCTGTCTAGGTTTGTCATTGCTTTTCTCCCAAGAAGCAGGCATCTTTTAATTTCATGACGGCTGTCACCATCTGCAGTGATCATGGAACCCAAGAAAGTAAAATCTTTCACTGCCTCCACTTCTTCCCCTTCTATTTGCCAGGAGGTGATGGGCCTGGTGGCCATGATCTTAGTTTTTTTGATGTTGAGCTTCAGACTATACTTTGTGCTCTCCTCTTTCACTCTCATTAAAAGGTTCTTTAATTCTTCCTCACTTTCTGCCATCAAGGTTGTGTCATCTGCATATCTGAGATTGTTGATATTTCTTCCGGCAATCTTAATTCCGGTTTAGGATTCATCCAGTCCAGTCTTTTGCATGAGGAATTCTACATTCTACTTACAAGTGGCATATTATGTGGCACCTGTAACATCAATGGGTTGAATGGGCATAGATTGACTATGGTGATATCCTACCTGCTATTCCCTGCCATCAGATGGCTCTTGCATTATTATTTACTTAATCTAAAAACAACCAAATGCTACTGCTACCTTAAAGAATTGTATAAAAAATAAAAAGTCATAGAGAGCAAAGCCTCATCCTTTTTCTCCCTTGTAAATCCGCTTTTGTTAGAGGGAGGTGGGGGGGGGATCAATAGCAGCAAGTTGATGAAGCCTAAGTCCATTTGATTCCTTTTCACCAATGCTATTATGCAGGCAGTCAATTGTGATGTATTTAGTTCATGCCGCACTTATTACTCCCAAGCACGGCTTGTCATCAGGGAAAAATTAAAGCAGATGAGAAGCAATCAAGCCATTCTGGAGGGGCAGGAAAAAGCTCTGCTTCTGCCGACTTCCTGCTACACTCATGCTTTCACCCTTTCAGGGCCCTGAGAGTGGTTGTCTAGATGCAGCTGGTGCACCTCTGTACAAAAGGCTTTGCCAGCTATTGATGTCATTTGCTGCCTTGTCTCCATCTGAAATAGAAACGGCAGGACCCTGGCAGAAATAGTAAAAGGAGACAGCTATGTGTGTGCTGTTTTTTGGGGGGACGGGGGAATTGGTTGAGAAGCTCCTGTAGCTTCTTTAAAAATCACAATCTCATTCAAAGTTTCTTTGCAAAGCCTTGTAGTTCAGTTTCTGCTTATTAAGAACAGTGAACTTTTGGGAATGTAAGAAATGCATGGTCATTCCTCAATGGGTAAACTGCCATCAGTTTTCTTTCCAGGGCTCAGTTAAAGTGTTGGTTTGTTTGTTTTTAAATCATACACCATAAATAGAAACAACAATGATGCTTATAGCTCTTCATTGTTTGGAACCACAGTATCTCAAGAACAGCCTCTTCCTGTATGAACTTGCCTGAGTACCGAGATCTGCCTCAACTCTAGCTTCTTTTGGGCAGGCAGAGGGGACAGGACCATTTCTGTTGTGGCACAGAGACATTGGCACAATCTGTCGACTGAGAAAAACCTACTTAACCCCTCACTGAATGCTTTTTGGGGGAGGCATCCAATTCTTTTCTTTTTCAATGGTTTTTTGGGGGGGAGAGGGAGCTTAATTTGTCTGGCTTGAAATGCAATTATTGATTTGTCTGCCATTTGTAAGACATATTAGCAAGTTAAAGCCAGTAACATATTTATTATTATTATTATTACTGCTACGTACTACATTTGTATCCTATCTTTTTTTCAAGGAGCTCCAGGTGGCTTAGACTGTTTTCCTCAGCAATCAGTTCATCCTCACAACAACTCGGGTTAGGCTGAGTTTCAATGACTGGCCTAAGGTCACCCAGCAAACTTCATAGCAAAGCAGGTCCCTGGCTTTACAGATCATAGTCCAATGCTCTAACCACTGCATCACACTGCCTTGATGTATTTGCGCATGCTGTTGTTATATTGTTTGCTGCCTTGAGAATTCCAACAGAAAGAAGGGATATCTGAAATGAATTAATATAAGATGTCTACTACTCAGCTAAGAAATATTCAGATGCAATTCAGTGATATCTGGGAATACAGTGGTACCTCGGGTTACATACGCTTCAGGTTACAGACTCAACTAACCCAGAAATAGTACCTCGGGTTAAGAACTTTGCTTCAGGATGAGAACAGAAATCGTGCTCCGGCGGTGCGGCAGCAGCGCGAGGTCCCATTAGCTAAAGTGGTGCTTCAGGTTAAGAACAGTTTCAGGTTAAGAACAGACCTCCGGAACAAATTAAGTACTTAACCCGAGGTACCACTGTATTGGGATTTGAGTCCAACAGTGGATCCTGAAGAATGTGAAGTAGAGATTCACTTGACATACTTCAGTGCATGTGTCAGTCAACTATGTCTGCATGAATGGGTGTCTGATGACACATGGCAATAGTATAGAATTCTGATAAGATTATATATATTATATTTTGAAGAATTCTATCATTTCTACAAGACAACTGTTTTTGAATTTTGTAATTAGCTGATTTTGGGGTGTATGTGTGTGTGCAAATAGTTTGCCTTGTTTAGGGCACAAAATAGCCTAGCACAAGCACTGAGATAACCCAAGGGTTAATCTTATTCCCCTCCAATTATTACTAACCAGTCCTTCCATGCAATGGAAAAGCAAGTGTGCATTTTAAAATTAATGCCCGTAATGTGAAACTCCAATTGGGGCCGAGGCTAGAATTATTTAACAAGAACTCTCACTTTGATTACTAGCTCTCACACACCGTGCTAAGGAGACTTAATATTGTATGATGTACATCTTAAATCCATTAAAAATAAAGTTAAGGGCTGTCTGCTTCCCACTGTAAAGCCTGTAAATCATGTTTGAATTGATTATATTTGTTAGTTTAATGAAGTAAAGTAGACCTTTTCTGACGGATGCTTTGGAGAGTAGTTATATCATATGGAAGTGCAGGCACCATATATCACTTGCTCAATGCAACAGTCCACCCTCCTTTCTTTCCTTTTGCATCAGAGTTCACACGTTGGCAACAAAATCAATTAAAATGAAATCTCGCTGAAGCCATATAAGTCAGAAGAGTGCAATAGAATTAATATGTTATGTCCTCGTTCTGTGAATATACCAAGAGAGAAAAGGATTAACACTTGGTTGGGAATAAGAGGGAAAGAGAAAGAACTTCTTATGTGCCATTACAGCAGGAAGTCATCAAACTCCCAGCATTTTTGACCGGAGCAATACTGAATGAGGAAGCTGAAAACTATTGTTCTGTGGGCTGTTTTAGAAGTATATAGTCTGATTTACTCCCCTACAAATTTACTTAAAAAAAGAAAGAAAGATTGACTACACTGCTCTTACAAGACATTATTTCTGGAAAACTGCTTTCACATCCAGTTCCCTGCACTTACTCCTGAGTCATCTAGTTGTTGTGGTTGGCATTTGTGAAGTCACCTCATTACTTGAATAACAGGAAATCTGCACTCATGTTTCTTAGTTTTGTTTGAGAAAAGAAAATGAATGAAAGGAACACATCCCATTTTAAAGGAAGTGGTGGGATGAAGAGGATACATAAAGAAAGTTGCCCAGGTGATGACAAACACATAGAATCCATGGTCCCTTTTCCTCCCACAGTTGCTTCCTTAAACCAGAATAAAAAGGTAAAGGTACCCCTGCCCGTACGGGCCAGTCTTGCCAGACTCTAGGGTTGTGCGCTCATCTCACTCTATAGGCCGGGAGCCAGCGCTGTCCGCAGACACTTCCGGGTCATGTGGCCAGCGTGACAAGCTGCATCTGGCGAGCCAGCGCAGCACACGGAACACTGTTTACCTTCCCGCTGGTAAGCGGTCCCTATTTATCTACTTGCACCCGAGGGTGCTTTCGAACTGCTAGGTTGGCAGGTGCTGGGACCAAACAACGGGAGCACACCCTGCCACGGGGATTCGAACCGCCGACCATGCGATCAGCAAGTCCTAGGCGCTGAGGTTTTACCCACAGCACCACCCGCGTCCTAAACCAGAATACAGAGAGCCAAATTAGATGGAGCTAAATGGCTCACTTGACATAACATTTTTTTCCCTTGCTAGCAGCTGTTAAACGCCCCCCCCCCTTCCCATTTTCATAGCTCAGTTTTGATGAGCCACCACCACCACAATGCACTGGAAGGTCACCTCCTAGAGGCACCTGTGCAATCTTACCTTCCAGGACTTATTAACCATCATGGGGTGGGGGAGCAATTTTCATTTGGATTGTAGCAGGGAAGAAAAGCGTTAGCTCCTTTTTCCCACTCATGCCATAATTAGAGTGAAAATCTCACACCACAATGGTTCTCTATCACCATCATCTTCATGAACAATGCGTGATGCATTTAGCTTTAATATCCTGTCTAAGCTGCTCCTTTGCTGGGGCATTTTGGGAGCATCAAGGAAACTCTCCACTTTGATTAGTACAGTTCTTTCAATACAGATGGTGAAAGTTCATCTAGTCAAACATTCAGCCTCGAGCATTTACTCACCATCAATCTCACAGCAGAGGCAGGAGCCAGATTTGCTTAGGAAAAGAGACATTTCAAGGAAAGAACTCAGCAGACATGGGATAGCTTTCATCATATATTAAAGACAGGCTTGGGTACACCTGAAAAACCACCCGTTGAGTTTGATTGCTCTGCTCCTTCCACCTTGCCAAATATTTATTTGGCTATGAATTGCCAGATGCCCAAACCTAAGTGCTCTCAGCCTGAGGTGCGCATTTGAGCTCAGGAGATTGCTACCAGCTTCTTTGCATCCGAGTGATTAAGAACCCACAGAGAGGAGAAGATGCAGTGTTAGCAAACCAGGCCTCCAAAGCTGCATTGTATGATTTGTGTGATTCACACGCCTGTCTGTGAGGAGTGTGAGAAGGGAAGACAGGCTTATCTATCTTCCGGTATGAGACTGTAAAATTGTACTTTCACTTTTACGCTGTGGATTCTTCTGCTCTTGGAGCTGAGGGAGAGCACCATGACTGCTTGTTTGTATATTCTGTAAATAAATTAGTAGTTTAGAACTACAATGTCTCTAACTTCTTGCTGTGTTAAGCCAGAAGGATAGTGTGCTTACACTGTAGCACCCTGCTTGTGGTTAACGCTTAGCTGGAATGAAATATTCAACGCAGCAATAGAGAAATTAAAATAATAATTTATTTGTCAGACAAATAAATGTGAGGCACAGTGGTATATGGTTACCAAGCTCTGGCCTGCCCTCCTGCCATTATGGCCAGCACTTATATTCCCTCAGCCCAGCCCCCTTGCTCCTCCTTTGGCTGCCTCTGTCCAATCAGCCTGGTTAAAATTCCTATTGGCTGTTTGCTAGAACCAATCATAAAAGATACACCCATTTCCTATTACCTTTTATGGGAGACAAAGAGCTATACTTCCTTCTATTTATAATTGGCAAACAAGTAGCCATTAACCTCTACAAGGCACCTTAATTACCAGATAACCTTCTGCCCTAGACTAGGCGCCTTAACTAACATTTCACCTTTTGCCCTATTGCCCTATTCACTCCAAAACAGATGGTGGCTAATTTTATCTGAACAGATCTTTTGTTCACCTTCTCACACACCATCTATGAAAGAGCTCCTTCTTTGGAGGTCATATGTCAGGAGTGCTCTTGATGGTGTTTTTCCTGGTTGGCAGGGGTCTGGACTCAATGGCCCTCGTGGTCTATTCCAACTCTTCTATGATTCTATGAAATAAGAATCTAACATACTTTCTAAATCCTTTGCATAATTACATTTAAGCCAATATATTTCATACATAACATATATAGATTTTTAGAAGCAAAGACCTTTTCTAAGTAAAAAAGGAACTTTATAAAAGCAGTTTTGAAAGCAACCCCTTAAATCTACACCCCCCTTTCAAGCCAGCTGTTGTTTGTATTAGCTCTTGCCCTTTTAACCTTAGGAAGATGTGGCTCAAGTTTAATGGGAGGCACAATAATTATTACTTTCTAATTGTGTTTTTGCAACCTTGATTGTATTCTATAATTTGTATGGTCAGTGTGACCTTTTGCTCCCAGCCTGTTTTATGACCGCAATAAACCAAAGGGGCCTCTGACAAAGACCTTGCCTGCTGGTTTCCTGTCTCGAAAGAAACATTTGTGAATTTAAGCTCATTTTTAGAATACAGGAATCTGATCAAAATATAAACCTTGATTAAAATGCAGGCTATGATCAGATGCCTCAACACCAGTTGGTGTAGGTCACTGGGAGTGCCCTGGAGGAGAAGAGGATGCCTTTTCCAGAGCTACGCTCACCAGAGTATGTCCAGAGAAATGGGGGCTGCAGGCACCCCAGGGTGTTTTCTCCCAACATGCAGAACCTTAGGAATAAGCTTGAACCAACACCCCCTCTAGTGCTTTGCATATTCCCCATCACAACTGAATAACCAGACCTGAAATGCTAAAGAAGCAGAAATATACTCAGAGCTCATAGTGGTGAGGAGGAATGGAAGTTCCCCCAGAATTTCTGCTTTATATACATTATTTACACAATGGGCCCCACGTGATTGGCTAATTCCAGGATTCTCCTGTAGGTTAATCAGGGTGGCTCCTGTGGACCAATCAGACTGGTGCATTTTGGGTCCTATTGTTCTAGGACCAATCAGACTGCTGCATTCTCAATCCTATTGTTCTGACTGCTGCATTTTAGATCCAATTCAACTCAGTACATAACAGAAGCAGAAAAAGGTTTCTACTCAGACTGAGTTTGGTGATGCACAGAGCCTGGAATTTTGTTATACACCGGGACTAAGAGTGTTGAGTGGCATGACCAAAGGCTTAAGTCAGAAAATTTAACACTGGTTTAAACTAACAGGAAACCGGATATTGCATCTAATTGACAGAAACAATGGGGAACTTCTAGTGAAAGCAGAACAGTTCCAATTTACTGATAAAAATGAAGGATGTGGTGACAAGGGGAAGCTAATTCCAGCTACTTCTGGGAAGTTCCAAAAACTTCCTATTTCCAAACCTCTCCAAAAAAGGTGATGAAACCACATCTGATTAGTTATTTGGCACTGTTCTCTGACACTCTGATTGTTGAAGGGAAATGTTGGTCTTGGAACGTTGACAGTAAAATCTTTTTTCTCCAAACAACTTTTGAGAAAGTCCTCACCAAAGTCTGCTAAATAAGCTCAGCAGTCATGGGATAAGAAGTCAGGTCCTCTTCTAATTCAGTAGCTGGTTAAAGAACAGGAACCAGAGAGTAGGAATAAATGGACAGCTCTCACAATGGAGGGATGGAAGAAACGGGGTGACCTAAAAATTAGTACTGCTTTTAAGCTTTTTCATCAATTATCAGGAATTAAGGGTGAGCCATGACGTGGCCAAGTTCGCTGCTGAGACTAAATTGTTCAGGATGGAAAGAACAAAAAAGTGATTGCAATGAAGTTTTAATGTTTGTTGTTTTATTGTGGTTTTATAGTTTGTTGGAAGCTGCCCAGAGTGGCTGGGGCAACCTAGTCAGATACCATATTATTATTATTATTATTATTATTATTATTATTATTATTATCAGTGCTTTTTCAAAAAAATGTTTAGGGGTACTCTCATTTTGACTCAACAAAACCACCATTTTATAGTTCAAATTGGGGAAAATAAATACAGTAAATGGACAAAAGCGCAAATATTAACAAATTTTTTAGGGTATGTGTACTCCTGCGTCCCTCCTGAAAAAAGCACTTTTTTATTCTTCATCATCTTCATCATCATCATTATTATTATTATTTCCATACAGATTTTTCTATGTGAATGGGCAGTAAAATAACATACACAGTTCAATTTAAGCAACTGTAAAGCGATGCGTATTGGGGCAAAAAAACTGTATGTAGCTTCATGCAAATGAGGCCAGAAGTGGTGATTATTGACCAGTAAGAAAGAGATTTTAGGTAGTGTTATGCCCAGTCTGCTCTCTCCATCCCCTGCCCCAAATCCTCACTCCAGTGAGTGACAGTGACTGAATCCCAAGATGAGCTATTGCCACTGCTCATGAGGAGCCTGCTCTACAAAACTGAACAAACCAGGTGAAATCTTCCCATCTACGAGTAGGGTGAAGAATTTTAAGAGGCCATTTGTGTGAAGCTCTAGCTTGAACCATCTCAGGGCTGTCTTTTTAACAAAAACTTAAAACTAAGTTTAAGCAGGACTCCCAGGGAATTCTTTTTGCATGAATGATGAGAGTCACGTGGAACACAGAGGCTGCAGCTCTAAATGCTGGGGTAGGCAGGGGCTTGCCTGACTGATGTGAAGTGGTTGTGACATGCGGTGCTTCTACCATCTTTCCCCTTTCCTTGCAAAAGGCACACTGGGTGTCTTGTACAGTTACATAACCCCACTTTTAACACAAATGAGCTTGATTTTGCTAAATGCCAATGCGGTATTTTCTGTGCTAAATTTATACCTAACAAATAATTCTCCAGACTGAACTTGTCTAACTCATTATGTGATGCATTATTTACAATGCAGAATGTATTCCGAGTTCTGCAGCATTCTTGCTGTTTGAGAACTAACTTTAAAAGTCAGTGTGGTGCTCAAGGTGACTAATCTCAAAAGGGAGCTTTGGCAAACCTCCAGGAAGCAAGAAGCTAAAAACATTAGAAGATCCCTGCTGGATGAAACCAAAGGCTTATTTACTCCAGGATTCTGTTTTCAGAGTGACCAACCAGATGCCCACAGGAAGCTCTCCAGAAACAGAAATCTCTCCTTCATCATCCAGCCAGCAACTATAGGCCTAATTCCTCTGATATTGGCAGTAATACAGCCAGAAAGAGTAGCAATCACAGACAGTGTTATTCTCCACAGCTAATCATGGTTTTTATCATACACTAACTCTAGATTTGGACGCGGGTGGCGCTGTGGGTTAAACCACAGAGCCTAGGACTTGCCGATCAGTTGGCGGTTCGAATCCCTGCGACGGGGTGAGCTCCTGTTGTTTGGTCCCCGCTCCTGCCAACCTAGCAGTTCGAAAGCACGTCAAAGTGCAAGTAGATAAATACTGGTAGGTACTGCTCCTGTGGGAAGGTAAACAGCGTTTCCATGCACTGCTCTGGTTCACCAGAAGCGGCTGAGTCATGCTGGCCACTTGACCCGGAAGCTGTACACCGGCTCCCTCGGCCAATAAAGCGAGATGAGCGCTGCAACCCCAGAGTCGGTCACGACTAGACCTAATGGTCAGGGGTCCCTTTACCTTTCCCTAACTCTAGATTTGAGAAATGGAGAGCAAATACAATTGGCATCATGCTGCACAGAGGAAGAAGAAAATCCTTTTGGTTTTTGAGCCCAACCATTCATGGCTTCATTGGTCAATGAAGCCAGTGTATTGAAGCAAGCCCATTAGACGTAGGAATCTGCATTATACTGAGTCAGGCCATTGGTCCATCCACAGTATTGTCTACATGGACCGGTAGTGGCTCCCATGGTTTCAGGCACAGAGCATTCCCAGTGCTACTTGATGATGCCAGGGATTGAACTAAGGATCTTCTGCATGCATAGCAGAGACTCCGCCACTGAGCAAAGACCAATTGAGAAATAAGAGAATTAGTCCAATGTGAACACAATGATCTATCTAGCCAAATACTGGGCATGTGACTGACAGCAACAGGTTATCTAGGACAGTTCCACAGACAGTACACTATTGTAGATGCATCTCACAGCTACACAGAAAAGAAAGATAGATATGAATTACCATATTGCAATTTCGGTTCAAAAGCAGTCACATTGTTCTCCCTCCTACCCTACATATTTGTTTTGCGCTTCGAGGACCCCAGGCCACCCCCCAAATAAATTCACAAGGACATGTATTTTAGTTTAAAGGTTGATGGGCAAAATTTAGGCCACAACTTTATTGATTACACAATGTGAGCGGTATTGGCTTAGGCATTGGTAAGACTATAACTGACTCCTGCCCTCCCAGCAGGAAGTCTGAAAGGGTAAACTTCAGATGAGGGAGCTACATCGATGCAAATCGACTGAAGCTCACCCCAGGGTTCCTGTGGTCCTGGCATGGCCCTAGCCCCTCAAGCAGACTTCGGGTGAGATCCAGGACCCCCAGATTCCTTTAACAGAATACCTTTCTCGTGGAGGGGCAGGTGATGGCCACACCTCCCCTCCCACACACTTCACTAAGCCAATGCCTAACCACCAAACCTCACAAAGTTGTGACGATTGCTGGGAGGTAGGCATAAACCCAAATGGCCAGTGCCAATCTGCCAAATGGGAAAATTCCTACCAGGCCCCTGACATAAGACAGGTGACCAAGCGAAGTCCCAAGCAAGGCCAGAGCACTGAAACCAAGAAAGGGTGGGTGGGCGGGTGTTTGGCAGCACAAAGCAAGAGGCTGAGCCATGTTGCGCTGCCGCTTAAATACTACCCCCCACAATCATGCCATTCCAAGTGATTGCCTAATAAGCCTGGCGCAATCGTGGGCTATCCTGGATAGAACTGGGCAACGCCCAGCCCCAATGAGGTAGGAGGTCCCCAGGATCCCACATGCAAGCCGGACCCTCGTTGAAGAGGATCCCATTTCTAGTCTTTCTTCTGCATATGTAGACAGATGTAGGTGTTTCAAAAGCGGGTTCTTACAAGAGAAATATAGGTACTCTAGGAAGAAGAAGGGGCAACCATTTGGTCAAAACCTATTGGGACATGCTTGTTTCTGTGACTGACAGCTATCCAGTATTTAGATCCAGGAGGTCTCCCACTTACCAGACTCAGATCTAAATACCTTCATCAGGGTAATAGCCTCATATTCCTCAAGGCTATAACCTGGGATGGCCAGTGTTTTCCTGGTATATTTCAACCAAATTATTGCTTCTCCTCCTTCCAAGAGCTCTTTTATTCTTCTTCTAAACCTCCCCATTTATCCTCCCACCCTTATTATTAGATAGCATTACAAAGCTATCAATATAGTTCCAAATGCATTGACATGCACTCCTGGTATGCAACCCATGCCTTTCTTCCCACCTAATGGCCAACCCTACATTGCAACTGGGTTATACAATGCTGCTTGAAGTAGCATATTGTCTCTTACTTTTAGTGCTGTAGAGAGACATAGCAATTAGGACAAGAGATAATTTTTAAAACCAGGACAGGGCAACAACATCATTATAGGCTACTTGAACCATCCGTAAAGGGTATAAAAGAGCCCTGGCCCCGAATCTATAGAAAGATACAAAGTCATTGCAGATGGCCTGAACATAAATTGAAGGCAAGTCAGGTTTCTGAACGTCATAAAAACAGAAATAGCAGTAAGTGCACTTAACAGGTGCTTTGGATGTGGAAACACCAGGAGGTCAGGTTCTCAGCATGAAGAATCAATGGCTGAAAAATGCAGTGGCTAAGAATGGATTGTGTGTGTGTTTCACTTATGGAGAGGCACTTAAAATTTATAGAGCATTTTCATACAATAAGTATATATCAAAACATTCGAAAAAGAAAAGCGATAAGGACAAGCAGTACAGCGATTGCATAAAGGCAAATGTCAGAGTCTCTATGCCTTTCTTGTACTACTCATAGATAGCAGATGCATTGCTTTCTTTCATTGAAAGTATACTCACCAGGAAATTGATGCTGTATTTTTTTCTTAACAGAAAGCATTTTCTCGTGTATAGCTTAGAAGTGGGGGGAAAAATATTGGATATATGCATCTTGATTCAGGAATTATCCTTGTAAGACAATGAAGGTTAGCCTATATATGCAACTCTATTACACCTTATATCAGGCATAGGCAAACTCAGCCCTCCAAATGTTTTGGGACTACAACTCCCATCATCCCTGACCACTGGTCCTGTTAGCTAGGGATGATGGGAGTTGTAGTCCCAAAACATCTGGAGGGCTGAGTTTGCCTATGCCTGCCTTATATTAAATAAGACTTTCATTTACCTCGTGACCGGTATGTGCCGAAGCTTGATGGAAATGCTACTTCAAAACGCACCATTCTCCCTGCACTCTCAAACTCTTATTACCATGTATTATGCTGGTGCTTTCTCCCACCCCCAACAGGTACCTAATGTTTGGCATGGAGGATGGCTGCACTAATTAAGCCATTCATTTTGAAAGATGCTACACAAGAACCATGGTAAAGTCATATTATCTGGACATTAAGAAAGCTGTATTGTGTTTTCCCCCTCTGAAAATCTCAATGGCAGAAATTCTCAAGCAAGCCCAGCACTTGCAAATTACCTGTGGTGAGTTTGAAAGAGGCAGTGAGAAAGTTTGTTTCTAAAGCCAAGCCAGGTGGACTTGATGAAGACAGGGTTCAGGAAGCTGAGGAATGAGCTGGAGGTGTCCATTTACCTTTTCTAAGCATCAAAGAATGCCGAGGAGGAAAGAAAAAAGGGGGACTTACAGAACAGAAGAAGATTGGATAGGAAGAAAGGTAGCAGCAAAAATTCTTGAGAAGAATCAGTAGGGAGTGTGTAGGACAAGGGAAGCGGGAGGGCTAGGGTGTTCTCAACGCTCTCCTGAGTGGGCGGAACCTTTTTCAGATTGAGAGAGAAACATGGACAATGCAATGGAGGTTTATTTTAATTTTGTATAATAGGCTGGTTCCTTCATGCATTCAGATATCCTGCTCTAGGTCAGTGTACTGGAGACAGAAGTTCAAAAGTAATCAGTCAATTCCAAGCTTAGAGCAGCTTGCTTGCTAGGAGCTGTCCATGGTGCTGTGACAACTGATCTGCATTACCAGATAGGTTCCTTTGTGCAACCAGAACTGGATAAAGCACAAAAAGGCACAGAGAAGGAAGAATGCAGCAGCAATGGAATAGCAGAGAGACGAAAGACAATGATAGAAACAAAACCTCATCCATAAAGCCCATGAAAAGCAAAATATTTCAACACCATGCTAGAGGTCCAGGATCAAGGAGGCCATATGTGCTTCTTTGGGACAGTCCCTGATTCTGGGTACTGCAGTGCTCTCTCCTGAATACCCAAATGGCTAACTTCTGAATGCAGGGAAGATCTAGAAAGCCTTCAGCTGGCAAGCTGGAACAAGTGTCCAAACCACAATTTAAACAACATGTTTAAAGAAGCATTAAAGAACATACTGAATTTAGTTTTAAATAAAAACCACTAGCAGACAGAAATATTTGACCTGAAGGCCACATTTACTTTTGGCTGACCCTCTGAGGGCCTCAGATCAGTGATGAGTGGGCCATCCAACAGTCTCCCTGCTCAGGCCAGAGCATCCATGTAATGTTGATGGAAGCCAACATAGTTCTGAGAAGACCAAGCGAAATTTCTCAGAGGAGATTTCACACTATCCAAGTTGAAACATCAATATTATTGCTAGAAATGATTCCTTAGCACCGTGTGAGGCATCAACACAGGCCTCCTGAAGAGGTTTAAACTTTAAGTGTGATACTATGATCAAACATTTGACATATGGCTTCACAGTGGGTGCCCCAGAATGCATGCCAAATGTAGTGAAATTTTGTAGCTGGTGGTATATTTAAGTGGAAGTGTGTATACAGTTCTAGATCCTGAAATCTTAATAACTGGGTTTTCCTTCCTGTTTTTGCTTATGGAAATGGTTCCATGCCTGCCTTATATATACTACTTTCATTTCATTGCTTGAAACCCCAACACAACTTTAAAGAAACTTACAGCAATATTCTGTTTTTCGGTAAATTGATATGTACAGCCCCCCCCCCCAAGTCTACTCAAAAGTAAGCTGCAGCCATTTCATCTAAGGCAGGGTGTAGAACTTTCCAGGGGTCACATGCTGGTGGTGTTGGGCAGCAGAGGCAAAAGGGGATAGAGCGATGGATGGGGTTCTTACCTTTGTAGAGTAGACTATATTCCACCCACTGAAATGAAAGGGCTTTTTACATTCACACACATCTCTCCATTCCCCCATCCAACCAAGCGAGCCAAACTATCACTATCCAAGGACACATTGCTGCCAGACAGAAGCACTTGAAAAGGGGGTAGTGTAGGACCAGTGAGGGGTGTGGCCTGTGGAGAGAGGGTGTGGCCTTTGGAAGTCCTTATGGGCCACATTTGGCCCCTGGCCTGATGTTCCTGATCCCTGTCTTAAAAGATGTATGATTTTCACCTAGGGAATTTCACAAATGTTATTAAAATTCTCCTTGGGTCCTTCAAAAACCCTTCAGGTTTGTTTGTTTGCTGCTGCTCCTGCTATTGTTTTTAAAAAACCTGAATCCCCCC
Source organism: Podarcis filfolensis (assembly GCF_964270895.1). NCBI lineage: Eukaryota > Metazoa > Chordata > Lepidosauria > Squamata > Lacertidae > Podarcis > Podarcis filfolensis. The sequence goes on along the minus strand of NC_139610.1, from coordinate 51,357,080 downwards.
CCCACCAAGTTCACCTTGTAGATATGCTTTAGTTGAAATTTTTTTTTCCAGGTTCATATGTGCATTTTATTTTTTTTATTTTTTATAAAATATTTATTAAGGTTTTACAAAAGGCAGAAATTTACAGAATAAAAAGAAAACAAGAGAAAAAAGAAAAATACAAAAAATACAAAAATACATAGAAAAAAAGAAAATACAAAATACAAAAAAAAGTAGAAAAAGTTAAAAACAAATCCATTTTTTTCATATCTTTAAACCCGTTTGCTTATTTCCTTGACCTCCTCACACCTCCCTTTTTTGTATTCCCGTTCACATAGTCAGTTCAGCAAATCCTTACCCTCTTTCATTTATCTTAACTCTATATCTTAACATATTATGACTATATATTTTCATCCATTATCAATCCATTTTTACATATTCTTATTGGCCTTGTTGTTAATGCCACTTAATTTCAATCCAGCATCATTTTAACATTCATTAATTTTACAATATTTCTGCAAATAGTCTTTAAATTTCTTCCAATCTTTTTCCACCGACTCTTCTCCCTGGTCTCGGATTCTGCCAGTCATTTCCGCCAGTTCCATATAGTCCATCACCTTCATCTGCCACTCTTCCAGGGTGGGTAAATCTTGTGTCTTCCAATACTTTGCAATAAGTATTCTTGCTGCTGTTGTAGCATACATAAAGAAAGTTCTATCCTTCTTTGACACCAATTGGCCGACTATGCCCAGGAGAAAGGCCTCTGGTTTCTTCAGGAAGGTATATTTAAATACCTTTTTCATTTCATTATAGATCATCTCCCAGAAAGCCTTGATCTTTGGGCACGTCCACCAAAGGTGAAAGAATGTACCTTCGTTTTCTTTACATTTCCAACATTTATTATCGGGCAAATGATAGATTTTTGCAAGCTTGACTGGTGTCATGTACCACCTGTATATCATTTTCATAATATTCTCTCTTAGGGCATTACATGCCGTAAATTTCATACCTGTGGTCCACAACTGTTCCCAGTCAGCGAACATAATGTTATGTCCAACATCTTGTGCCCATTTAATCATAGCAGATTTAACCGTTTCATCCTGCGTGTTCCATTTCAGCAGCAAGTTAAACATTCTTGAAAGTATCTTAGTTTTGGGGTCTAACAGTGCTTTAGTTGAAATTTGCTGGCAAATCTAGTTGTTATACTTCTCTAAAGAGCAAACACTGCTGATTACAATCTACACTTAATATTTCCCAAACTCGGGAGATTTTGCTCTGTTTCTGATGCAGCTAAGTTCTGGATGAAGCATCTTGAGACAGCAACATCATTCATATTTAAGAAGTGTGGTAACCCATTTTGTATGAAAGGCAGTTTGGGGCTATTGGAGTTTTCAGATAAATGTAATTGTGATGTATGCAAAATGTACAACTTCAATGGAGCCAGCAACAAATACAGTGTTGGTAGCTAAGAGGGGGAAAACAGTAAACAGAGAAGAATGTAAGAGAAGTGCTGCTATTGTAATGAAACATGAATAGGAGCTTCCAAACTGGTATAAATAAACAAAAAAGTCCCTGGCATTTAACATCTCATACAAAAGAACTGACACATCACACAGTGTTCTGAGCAAACATCCACTAATCCAAAATGCAGGGAGAATTGAAGACATTTGCATAATACAAGAACCTATGAATGGAAATTAACATTATGGTCCTCAACTGACCCCTGCGAGAAACTTTTCTGCAGTAAGTAGTTTTGTACTGTAATCTTGATGCTGTATTTTAAACACCCTGGAAAAACCAAAACCTTGCATACTTCATTTTGATTGTTTCTAGGACTAGTCCTTCTACTTTCTATTTGATGTCAGCACTCTATTTTTCTCAACCCCCACAAAGATCTGAGTAAAAGCTCAATGCACATTTGTAAGGTGCCTGATAGGGGAATGAATGGCAGGCAGGCAGATTCCTGCAACAAGACCCACTTCACCCCTGGAATAAGAAAAGATATGGAAGTTCTCCAAAGCAAGTATAATTACTCCCCCCTCAAAAAAAAAAAAAACACTCCCAAAAGATTCAATGGATAATTAATCCACTTTGATAGCGATGGAGCTTGCTATGTAGTTTCAGGTCTATTCCCCTTTTTGTTATGGATTTTCACATGGAAAGCAAGCCAAGGCAACCGAATTTAAACAGCTGATTAGCATTTCATAATCTTCTGTAGGTGTTTCAGTCACTTCATCCTTTTCTTTTTATTGTTGCCATGTTGATATCAGTTCTACCAGAGCTGTGAGAGCTGCTTAGCTTAAAACAAACCTTCTTGCCTGAAACTCAGTGAATTGCCAAAGAATGAAAGTAGATTGGATGAGGAAGCTGTTGCCCTCCAGATATTGTTGGGCAACAACTTCCATGATCCATGACTGTGCTGGAATCACCCATCAATCTATGGTTATCTTTATATACTTAACTAAGATGCCCATACATGAGGCCAACAGGGGTAGAGAACCTCCAAATGTAGCATAAATTCCATAATCCCTTGTCACCGACTATGCTGAATAGGGATTGTGGGAATTGGAATCCAATAACATTTCAAGGCCCATGGACCCTCCATTCATGCCCTACAATTTTAGAAGTGAGATAAAGATAGATACAGATAGGATATTAAGATAGTTACATCTTATGCTTCATATATGTACTATCCAAAACATTTGTGATTCTCTTTTTAACCCAGAAATTACTCCAAATGCCATTGAACTAATGCTAACATAGCCCCAGTGCTCAAATTACAGGCTGACAAAATGGACTCAAGTGCCTGACCTTCATGACAGCCTCTTCAATTACAGTTTTTAGATGGCTACTGGGGGGTGGGTGTGCCAAGAGATTGGATTTTCTCATTTCATTTAGGCACATCTATCTTTTCTACCATAATCTGATCACAGCATTCCATAACCCAGTCCAATGCCTGTTTGATCAAAACCAACATATCTCCTAGTAAGTGTGTATGGAATTGCAGCCCCAGAAAACAATAAAGGAATAGAATGTTACATCATGGACTAAGCATCTCTTTTGTAAAGGAAACTGCATTATGCAGAGCCAGAACATTGGTCCTTCAAGCACAGTATTGTCTACTGTGGCTGTCAGTGGTTCTCTAGGGTTTTAGACAGTGGTCTTCCTACTTGGAGATACCAGGAATTGAACCCGGAGCTTCTGCATGCAAGGCAGGTGGTCTGCCACTGATCTATGCCCCTTCCCCGAAGAGTGGATTTAACTTCTTTCTTTCAGACCCTATTTTAGAACTTTCCCCCTTTGAGGAAACAGGATGAATTCTTTGCTAGCAAACTTATTCCACAGATGCACAAGTCTTCCATTTGTCCTTATCACATACCTTCTTTTGGAACAGAAACAATTATGGGTACCCATTTCAGAACACCACCCATTTCTTTACTTGAATGATAATGGCATGAAACCCATGACTCTTGTTGACTTTGCTATGTTGTCCTTTGGAGACGCTTGCAAGTTTTCACATCATATTTTCTTCTCTAGCATTATTCAAGTGTTTTTGCTCTTGTGCAGGATGAGAGAGGTTAAAAAAGTAAAAATAATAAAAGGGACTCCTTCATTTGTTCCCTTAATGTACAAGCCAAAGGGCCAGCACTAGTCTATTACTGAGCTCTGCATGACTTCTTAAATCTCTAGAATTAGGATGGCAGTGAGGAGAAAAGAGAAAATGAAAAGTCAATTTAAGGTGAACAAAAAGTGACTCCAGATCGGAGGCTCAGTACATTCTGAATTACTCTGATAACAGGCTTGAAGAAAGTTCCAGTGCATGTAAGGCAGCTCTGTGCTTTGGGCTTACTTTTTCTCTGCATGGTGCTCCTGACCACAAAGGGAGGTGCAAAGGGGGTTCCCTGTTTAGCAATATGTGTCCACATACTGCCACTAGTTTGGCCAGTTGTGTTTAATGGAGGCATGTTACTAAAACAGGATGTAGTAGCTTGTTATGTGTGTGTCTCCCCTTGCTTGACAGTATCGTGCAGAGACTGGTTGACTTAGGTAATTATAGATTCTTGACTTATATGGTCTTATGGAGGCCTCCTCTTTGAATGGTATTAGGTATTAATTCATGTTGTGATAAGCCAGGCCTACTTGTGCACTTATGCCCTTGCTCATTTTGCTTAGTGGGGCTCTGGATTTCTGCCTACAAAGTCCTGCCACTGCATGCCACCTTATGGCGGATGGATATCTGATCAAGTTCCCATGATTCAGTAGGGCACACACCTTTGAAGAGGGCTCTGTTGTCGTCCTCTCTTCCTTTTACCTGTTGTCAGAGGCAAATGGGCAGCCCCACATTCAGTAGTGTCAGTTTCCTACAGACTACTGGCTGGCCACTGTGAGAAAGAATTGCTAGACTAGATGGGCCATTGGTCTGATCCAAAAGGCTCTACTTACATTCTTAAGTTGAGGCACTTACCCAAGTGACAGCAGTCCTCAGTGGTGAAGGAGCAACCAAGTGCTCCTCTTTTCCATCACCCATACAACAGAAGTTAAGTGCAGGTACTCCAAATGGAAGCATGTACACATGGCTGCCTGATTAGCAGTGCTAGCTGAGATGGGGCCCCAAATAACCCCTCCCCCAAGGCCCAAAACATTATAACAGGGATTGATAACCTGTAGCCTTCCATATGTCATCAGACTCCAAAATCACATCATCTCTAAACACTGGCTGTCCTGGATGGGGCTGATGGGAGTTGTAATCTGACCACTTCTGGAGAGCCACAGGTTCCCCATGCCTGTTTTAAAGACATATTTTTGCATCATCAGATGCTAATTCTCGTCTCTACTCCGTGACACCATGATGCCCTGACAATGGGTGTTCATTCTTACCACTCCAAAAAAGCAAAGAAATAAAAGTAGAAAGATGGTGTAAATCAGATTTCCATACGTATTATTTAGCACATAGCACACTTCATTGTATGTTCTGTTCTGTCGTGTTAGTGGCAGTGGGGAACTGCACATCCGTGCTCCTCCACCACACAGAGACTTATGATCAGCCACCTCAACACAGTGACCTACTGGTCTGACAGAGTTCTTATACATGTAGTACATGAAAAAGGATTATTACAAAAATGCAATAACAGACTGGCTGTTCTTTAGCCAACAATTTAATTTCATTCCACTGGGGGTGGAGAAATGACAACAGCGCTCGTGGGGGAGTTCCTAATAGAAACAGTAGTTATTTTGGGCTGCCTTGCATCCCTTGAAGTATATTTGCATTACTCAGAGATAATAAAGAAGAACTTCTGCAGATTTTCCAATTTTGTAGGTGACGCTGACATATGAAAGGTTTAATTTAGAGTCCAAACACAAGCATTAGGGGCGGTGGCAGGGTGGGGGTGGGGAGAGAGAGCTCACAGCACTCACACAGAGGACATTACTGCATCCAGAGGCTGTGCAAATCCCTGCTGTTTCTGTGGAAGTAGATTTATGGTAGCATGAGGATAGATTTGCCTAAGTGCGTGCTATAGAAGAAGGAGGGAAAGGGGAGCTGATATTCTGTTTGGATCAAGAGAGGATAACGTAGCTGAGCTCAGAGCCATCAAAAGAATAACACACACGCACAGGCATCTTGTTGGGTTGTCTGTTATAATAAAAGCTATGTATACAACAGGGATTTAGGAATGCCTTCTCATTTTGTGCCTTCTTTCTTAAAGGTGTAGTAGCATCTAACAGATGGATTTTTTAAAAAAAATATTAAAGGAAAATGTGATTTCTAACAATCTGTGGAAATTGCAGAGTTGATGCAATCTCAAGTCATTAAGCTGCTAGGATGGTCCAGGTCATTACTTTCAACCACGGTATGCCCCACGGAGGACCTTAATGTCCATAAATAGTAACACCCTAGAGGTCCCAGGCCCTAAGGAAGTTAGATTAGCCTCAACCAGAGCCAGGGCTTTTTCAACACAGGCTCCGGCCTGGTGGAACGCTCTGTCTCATGAGACCAGGGCCCTGCAGGATCTGATCTCTTTCCGCAGGGCCTGTATGACAGAGTTGTTCCGCCTGGCCTTTGGCTTGGAGTCAATTTGATTCCCTCCCCCTCTTTCTTTTTTCCTTTCTCCTCCTGTGATGAGGCTGCATTTTAATGTTTCAATGTTTTAATGTTGTATTTTAATCTCGTTTTTAAGTTGTATTCATTCAACTTGTTTTTATTATTGCTTGTTAGCCGCCCTGAGCCCGGCCTTGGCTGGGGAGGGCGGGGTATAAATATTTTTTTAAATTATTATTATTATTATTATTTAGGGGCTTTGATCACTCACAAGTGGTGCATCAGGGATCACAAAGAATGCTGGAGCAAATAAATGTGAACGCCTGTCTGCTGTTAGACATTATGGCAGTCAGATGGGAGCTGGTATGGTATAATGGTTAGAACGTAGGACAAAGGTCAAATCCCCACTCAGCTATAAAGCTCACTGTGTGACTGGAGCAGAAATAGCCAAAGCAGTGCCCTTCAGATGTTGCTGCACTCCTGACCATTGGGCCATATTGTCTGATGTGTATGGCACTTGTGGTCTGAAGGGCATCACATTAGCCACCCCTACTTTGGCGCACTAGACTAATGTTTTAGGGATATTCTGGAAAACTGGCAATATATAAAGGGAGATCCCAGGAAGCTGCCTTACCCAGAGGCAAATCACTGGTCCTCCTAGCCCAGTATTGTCTAAACTCACTGGGTGATTTCAAGCTGGGATATTTCCCAGCCCTACCTGGAGATGCCAGAGCTTGAATTTGGGAGCTTCTGAATGCAAAGCAGATGCTCCACACCTGAGTTATGGACAGTGTATAGTCCTTGAGAGTCCCATGGACTGCAAGAAGATCAAACGTATCCATTCTTAAGGAAATCAGCCCTGAGTGCTCACTGGAAGGACAGATCGTGAAGCTGAGGCTCCAATACTTTGGCCACCTCATGAGAAGAGAAGACTCCCTGGAAAAGACCCTGATGTTGGGAAAGATTGAGGGCACAAGAAGAAGGGGACGACAGAGGACGAGATGGTTGGACAGTGTTCTCGAAGCTACAAACATGAATCTGACCAAACTGTGGGAGGCAGTGGAAGACAGGAGTGCCTGGCGTGCTCTGGTCCATGGGGTCACGACACGACTAAACATGGGGTCGGACACGACTAAACAACTAAACAACAACAAGAACAACGTCCTTTTACAGTGGATTTAACATGCAAAAAGCCCAGCATCAGAACTGGCCCTCTTTGATTAACAAATGCGGCTGCTAATTATGATTGTTATTCTCATCAGAATGTGACTTTTCGATTGCCAAGTACTTTATAACTTTTGAAAAGTGGGATCCTATTGATCTCATTTTCTAGAAGTTGAATGTGTCCTCTCAAGTCAGCTGATTATATGAAGAAATCAGTTGTTCTTTTTCTGGTGCCTTGTCTTTATGAATCGTCATTTTTTTAAAAGTGCCCTGGATCTCTCTGAACCTCTGAGAAACCCTGCTCCTTAGGTCATTTTACTCGATTTGTCCCATAAGATGACCCGTGATACACTGAGGACTGTAATCAGCAATTTCCCCCTTAACTGGCAATCTGCTTGTATCATTATGTGCATTCTTCCTTTTCAAAATAAAAGGAAATGTTTTCAAGTTCAAAATAAAAGCCCACATTAAAGCAACGATTTAGGCCTATTTTCCACAGCTGTTGATGATGATGTTCACCACTATGTTGAAATTGAGCCCCCTTTCCTACCATCACATAACCTATTGTTTCTCAGAGTTCTTCAACCTACAGCCAAAAGCATCACTCTAAGCCCATCTCATTACATTTTGCAAACCTCCTGCCGTCAATAACTACAAATGAAACTCAGGCACAATGGCTCCCTCTAGACCACAGACAATTTCCAACTTCCCGTAATTCAGCCGCAGAGCTGGACAAAAGAAAGACTTTTGACTACTTGTCACCGCTAGTGCAGTATCAGAGCTAGATAGAACAACTTACTGTTTATAGGTGCAAGGCAACCATCAGCTACAAGAAGCCTTGTGCGGTATGGTGCCATTTGGCAACAGATTTAGGATGGCTTAACATTACTTCAAAATGTGACTATCCCCTTGGCAGGATGCCTGCAAAAAGAACTGGGTCAAGGGTACAAGAACAATTGAGATAAGGAAAGAGTCTAGGGTAAGAGCTTAGTGGTATAGCACCTGCTTTGATATCTCTCATGGATATCTCTTTTTAGACCTGGAACAGACACCCATCTGAATCCCAGGAGAGCTTCTGCCAGTTAGGGTTGTCAATACTAAACTCAATGAACCAATGATCTGAATCAGTGCAAGGTAGCTTTTTAACTTCCTTCTTCTGTTCTTCCTACCAAAAAACACATATTTGTTACTTTAGCTGCCACAAAATCAAGTATAGATATTTAAATCCCAAATATTATAATGTTTAGAATTGCAAAACAACTTATGCTAGTTATATGATCAGCTGCTAAAATAAACACAGTGGTATTCTTCCACTGGCACATCTGAAGGATATAGTCCAATATCAGGTACACAAATTTGCTTGAGCTGGTTGCAGCTACTGCAGGTTTGTTTTGAACAGTTCTCTGTGTTAGAAGTAAATGTAAGATTCTTGAAAAAAAAACCACTTTATATAGCCAAATACAGTAGTACCTTTAGTTACAGTCTTGGTCCGTTCTGGGGTGCCGTTCGCACCCTGAAAAGTCCATAACTAGAGTGCTGCTTCTGGGCACACACAGCACGATAGAGTGCTTCTGTGCATGTGCGAAGTGTGCTGAACACTTTTACGAATGCACGTTTCCGGGTTTGCTGTGTTCGCAATCCGAAAAGACGCAACATGAACCTAACGCAACATGAGATATGACTGTACATTGGAAGTATGATGTATGCAACTGGTTTCTTTCTGTATTGGATGCCTCTTACAGCCATGCTGATACCTCCTAATTACACAGTGTACAAAAGTAGTTTGCACCCAGGGTATTAAAATAGGAACATGTATGTAGAGTTCCACAGTGTTCAGTGCATTCCACGCTAAAACTGTCAGCTGCAATCTTGTGCACACTTCGTTTGCTTAAATGCTTAAGTGGTATTTAAACAACAAAACTGCCTGAAGCCTTTATTTTCTTGTGAGAAGCATATGAGAAATTGGACCTTGCATCTCCCCAACTGAAGATGGAAGGCCTTAGATAAACTGGCAAACTAAACACTTAAAGGATTTTATGTAACCCGTTGGCAAGCATAATCAAATCATGTGCAAGCTATTCAGTCATATTGACATGCTCTAGATTTGCATTACATTGAGTTGTTAAATACATAAAAATTGTCTTAAGGTGTAGAAGAGGATACAAACGCCAAGTTGATGCAAAATTACAATCTACAATTCATGTGGCTTTATTTACTTAAGTGGGAAATTCTAAGGCTACACAGGTGGTTTGGACTCTTGCACAAGGTATATGTGCACAATGATCTATCATTTCAGTGTTGATCTCTTCACAAAGAGGCAAAGGAAATTTTCCCATAAGCATAACCATAATAAGATGATAAACTGCAGGTCCCTCTAATAGGGACCTTTCTGTTCCCCTGACAGGAGCTCTATGCTATCAGCAAGTGCATGAATGGGGCAGGGGGGGGGGCAGATTTCCTGACACTGAGAGCCACAGTAGACACTGGGAGATCTGTGATCGCAAGCATAGAATAAAAGGTTTACTACCCCCTATCACAGCACTGCTGTTGTTGTTTAGTCGTTTAGTCGTGTCCGACTCTTCGTGACCCCATGGACCAGAGCACGCCAGGCACTCCTGTCTTCCCCTGCCTCCCGCAGTTTGGTCAAACTCATGCTGGTAGCTTCGAGAACACTATCCAACCATCTCATCCTCTGTATCACAGCACTACACCTCCAATATTATTTGGGTTCCCCTGTGGATCTAAAACACAGTGCAGGAAATCTGACCATGGCTCTCTTACTTTCTCCTTTACTTTGCCCCCCAAATCCTATTAATTGAGGCTACCTGGGCCTCTAGCAACAGAGATGATCCAGGAGCACCATAAACCTGCTCCTTCAGGGGGATTATAATAGACAATTGACCAAGTATCCAGACTCAGGAACTGCCCACTCAGAGCACCTCCCTCTTGCCAGGATTATGATCAATAGCAAGACTATTTTTTTGCTGCCAGCTCTGTCACAATTATCTTCATTGAAGTTTCATAATGGACAAAATGACAAAAACACACACAAAAACAACAACCAAGCAGAGCAGGAGCATTTCCTTAAAAGGCATGGGAATGAAAAAGAGGTGGTTATGGAAACATAAAAAGGGGGAAATGTAATACTTTGTCTCCTGCAGATTTCCTATCAGAACATCTTAACTATGATAGAATAGGCTTCCTGCAGGTGCATTCAAGGGAAGAGAGGCTTGAAAACCCTCTTTTTGTTCTGACAGTAGAAAGCTGCCTGCCTGCCAGCAGCAACAAAGATATATAGAAGATGACAGAACTTCTTTTTGAATGGGATATTTTACAAAACATTTTTGTTTTGTTTTGCTTGTGATCTGGAGGCTTGTCTCATAGCGATCCCTCAAAACTCGGAGACATATTAAAGATGAGAAACCATGATGGGATAGCACCTATTTGCCTGATTTTAAGACAAGCTAAGGCTGCCATCCTATGCACAATTACCCCAGAATAAGCCCCATTGAACACAGTGGCTCTGAGTAACCATGTGTAGGATTGAGCTACTACACAAGTCTGGTCTAACAACTACATGTGACCGGTAAGAGCCAACGGTATGGATGCTAATGACCACTGACTCAAAGAAAAGTTGAATACATTCACAAAGGATAGAACTTCAGTTGCTATTAGCCATGATACTAATGGAGAATGTTCAGATCCTTCCCAATAGGGGGCTTAATATTTTAAATGAGATCTTGAGATATCATGAAGAGGTTGTTGGCAGCAGCCTTAAAGTTATTTTGAAGATCTTTCGTGGTGTAGAAATGAATAAAATAGCTGAATAGAAAAAATGTATATTGCTCTGTAAAGTCTCTCTCTCTCTCTCTCTCTCTCTGTGTGTGTGTGTGTGTGTGTGTGTGTGCCAGAGAGAGTTTGGTTCAGAAGGGTTTGTGACACACCATCTCTCATAATGGGTGTTAAAACCTTTCAAAATAATAGCCACAGGCTTGCAGTAGTTCTGGTTGATTACTCTTATACTTGCAAAGACTAGAACAATTTATTTCTTTATTCGAGAAGCTCGTTCCAACTTGCACTTACAGTGCCTTGAGTATCCCACATAAAGGCTGCCTTGCCGGACAAACTTAGGCGTAACTGACACCAGCTGTTTGAACTTTTTCCCAATGAAGCTGTTAAACTTTAGCCCGCTGAATCTTCCAGGTGATGCATCTCAGCACCTGTGTGTAACTAGCAGGAACATGATTGCTCAATCTCGTGGAAGCTATTAAGATTGCTCACAGGACACATTGCAATCTGCATTAATAAGATAAATTTGTTCTAAGAGCAGACTTGGTCCATAACACTTGGAGTGATGTTACTGCAAGAAATAAAAGATCCAATAAGGAGAGGACTCGTAAATAAATATTTAAGGAGTAAAACAAATCTCTCCTGAAGGATGCTTGGAAGGCTTCTCTTCCTAAAGCTGTTTTTACCTGAGAATATTCTTGGCAATCCCAGACAGGGTGTCTATTAACAGATACACGCCGTATATTTAAAGTACAATTAATACAAATTTAAAACACATGGCTTCTCTAAAAGTATCCTTGGAATTGTAGTTTACCCCATACAGAGCTTCAGTTCCCGGGATTCCTTGGGCGAAGTAATACATTTTAAATGTGTGTTAAATGTACTTTAAATGTATGGTGAGTTTGCTCTACCTCTGTTATTTCACACATGATAAAGCTCCTCAAATGTTTAGTCCCATAAGATTTCTACATCTATAAGTGATTTCCTTTTAAAAATCTGTATGAAAATTCATTTGCATTTCATTGTGAATATCTCTTAATATACGTGTTTTATGCTAAATATGCACATTTTTGCAAAAAATAAAAAATCACCTAATACAACACAGTTTATATTATTTTTCAAAGATATATGCCTTTTGCATGTTCAGCCCTAGAGACCTCTCCCTTAAATAAACACACATTTGACTCAAATTTTAGTTTTGGTTTTTGGCAGAATTTAGGCCACTTTATTGATTACAGAAAAGTGAGTGGTTGCATAGGCTCTGGCTTGACTAGCTCCCTGAACCCTTGCAGGTAGCGCTGACCCAGGGCTCCAGCATAGGTCAGCCAAGGGTGGACACCTGAAGTAGGTGAAAAGCCTGGGAACAGACTCTGTTCACTCCCCAGATGCTCCCCTAGACTCAGACACAGGCACAACCCCCTCTCAGGGGTTGACCAAACCAAGTTGAGTCCCTGGATTCCTTTAACACAATACCCTTCACATAGGGATGGCGAGACTGTTCTCCCGTCCCTATCATATGAACCAGTGCCTATCCACCACACGAGCACCCACGCTCGCCGCCAACCACTCACACCTGTAACCAATCCCTTAAACCCGCTGACACAGCCGTCAGCCACAAATCATTCACAGTCACAGACAGATGAACCCCATCAAGCCTGTAAAGGGATGCATCACAGAAGGTAATGCCCGGGTGATGGATCAGAACCTTCTTAGCCACTGCACTCTGGACACGCTTCCTGGCCCTCTCGGTGGCAGCTGGGCATTGGCTACCTCGCCACACACGTCACTGCCATCAGTGACCACAAATTTTGAGTCCAGGAAGAGCTGCCATCAACTCTTCCAAGTCCTCTTACATGTGTGCCTGCAAGCTCAAGCTGGGGGCTTCCGGCAATTATTCATGCCTCCGCAGACACCTTCACCTGCACCGCTTGGGAGAAGCCCCTCCCAACACATTCCTTGTCTGGACACCCAGGACACATGGTCGGGGAGTCTGAGCCTGCATCTGAGTCCAGACTCTGCTGCCCTCCTGCCGGCCTCAAGGTCAGCCCTGATGAGACTGTGCAGGGGTTGCACCTTCTAGGTCCTTGGTGTCACCATTCAAGTACAGACTCATTAACTTGTTATGGAAATAAAGGGGGGAGACACTTATTGGAAATCAGTTTTGTCACCTCTTCCCCCCCAAACCCCAAGGCAATGAGCCCAGCTACCTTTTATTCACAGTCACATAAGCACTACACTACAGCATGGCCATAAACTTGTACATTCAACAGCTGAAAAATATATATATATATATATATATATATATATATATATATATATATATATAATTTTTATTAACTGGCCAATCACATCAAATTAAATCACATCACATAATTCCAAATTACAAAGCCAAATTTTTAAATTTTGTTGGGGGAACCCATACTTCAAGATCCAAAGGGGGATTCAAATCATCTTCTTATTACTGCATTAATGTCCAAATCAGTCCCAATCAGTCCAGACAAAGTTCATAATTCTATCCAGTCTTATCTTGGTGTTTCCACATCATATCTTGTTCATATAATTTCTATTTTTCCTTTACGATCTCTTCTGTTAGTCTCCTTAAGCTGATAAGCAAAATAATAATCCTGTGTGGATTTCCCGTTCCTCCACTAAGTCCAGATGGTTTCCATATATCTCCTTCGTAGATAGCATCGCTCTTTCCATCATGAATTTGGCATTTGTCGCTCTTAAGTCCCACCGAGGAGTTGATCCACGATATGTAAACAACTCTATTTATCTCTTTCTCCTCCCAGACCCAAGAGCTCCAACAATGCCTCCCAAAATGGCGACGGCATTTTTAACTGTGTCATTCCAAAACTCTTAGCTTTCCAGCTTCGTCTTGAAACATTGCTTTGGTTCGAAAGTTTATCTCCACACAGCCTTAAATCCACAGCTTAAGTCCTTAGTTTCTGACTCATTAGGGGAGGGGATTCTTGTTAAATCACATAAGAAAAAGGAAGGCAGGTTTTTTCCCCCTCCCCCCTCAGTCATTTGTCATACCGTATCTTGACGTATCTTCTCATATTTTATTCTTGTCTTGTTATCAGAGATCTCTTCTGTCAGCAGTCTTTACTCCCCTTTTTCCTTGAAGCATGTGCAATTTATCTCATCCAAATTGTTTCTTTTGAAGATGCTTGCAACTAGCGGCGCGAATCAGGGACGGCGTCCAGGAGTGCCGGAATCCCACAGGAGGGCTTTGTGCCTAGTGCCCCCACCCCCACAAATTCGGGGGTGGTATAGGGCACAGCAGGCAAGGGCCGTCCCCCCCACAATCCTGGGGGGGTTAAGGAGGCTAATTACCCCCATCATAGCCTCCAAATTACCTCGTGTGGGTCGGAGAGATGTTATTGTCAGCCATCTTCCGATGCGCCACCTAGTGGCCCCCGTTCAACAGCTGAAATATACACCCAATATGTAGCAATGGAGATTTATGTTACTGCTTTATGAATGAACACTGTGTTTTATGAATGGACTCTGTATTTTGTGAATTACCTAAGAGCCACCAATAGGGAGCTCTAGAATCTGACAGCTAACCAATTGGGTACTACCAAACAGCGACCCCTATTGCTGAAAGCAGATAACCAGCAGAGAACGCTTCAGCTCAGTCTTTGCACTGTTGACTGAACACCCCCTGCTGTGCAGATAATGGAGAAAGCTCATAAATTGTATCCCTTCTGGCATCCTGGCCAACTCTATTATGCTGGTGTAAACCCTGGTGCACCAGAAGCACAGAATAGCAGCAAATAAAATCTGCTCATACATCAGCAACTGATAAGACTTGTCAACCAGTTCTTCCAAAGTCTTCTTAAATTATAAAGCTCCAAAATACAGGCCAAAGGAGAGCAGGTCTGGGAAGAATGAGGCATACAATGGGCACCACCAGTGAAAAGGCCCTGCTCCGTGTCATTTGATAGAGTGCCCACTTGCCCTCCTTCTTGACATGGAATGCTCTCTATTGGAGTCTCCAGGTCCAGTACAAAGACCATAAGTAGGGAAAGCAGGGACCTTGAAGTTCCCAACAGCTGTAAATCAATCAATCAAGCAAGCACACACACAGGTTACCTTTGTCACAGTCAGGACACCTGTCCTGGCCAGGCCTGCACCCAGTCTTGTTTTTGTACAATCTTGTTTGTCCTCAGTAACCAAAATTATATTACCAACATATACAAGCAGAAAAGTTGTTTTCCTTCATTTGCAAGGAATTGTACAAAACAAAGTGGCACTAATAAAGAAAGGTTCCAGGGTGGTAACAGAAAGGAAACTAAAAATCTTTTGCAGTTCATCAAAACTATCCAGCAATATCAAGTTATAGGAAAACTGGTGCTATTAACAGTAATCCTTCTAGTTGGTTAATTGGTTCAGCAACTTCGAGGCACATGATGTGCGATGCTAATGATTTCCCCCAAGAGTTAAATGCTAACCAATCAGAGGGAGCTATAGGAGAGCTATGAGATTCAGGTGAGGGTCAGATGCCTTGTCATTCCCAGCAGGTATATAAGAGGACGACCCGGCCTGCCCACCATTCTCCTAAACCACCCAAAAGGTATGCTGAAGAGTTTGCTAAAACAGAGCAGATACAGCTGTTGTTAGTAACTCAGAGAAGGTTGGGGAACCTTCAAGCTTCCAAAAGGTCCAAAGTTTAACCTTAGAGGATGAGGCTGAGCCATGGTTAAATGCCATTAAGGCTGAACTTGATTCCTCAGAGAGGAACAAGACATGGGAAGTAGTTCCAGGCCTGCCCAGGCCACAAAAGGTTTACAAAGTTCTGTTCGACTTCCAAAACATTCGGAAACCAAAGCGTGGCTTCTGATTGGTTGCAGGAAGCTCCTGCAGCCAATCAGAAGCTGTGGAAGCCCCATGAGATGTTCAACTTCCACAAATAGTTTGCAAACCGGAATAGTTTGCGACATTCGGAAGCCAAAACATTCGACTTGCAAGGTGTTTGGGATCCAAGGTACGACTGTATTAGGTTGGTGAATAATTTGACATTTGACCCCAACTCTAATAAGCATACAGTAGGTTTCAAGAACCCCATTCTTCAGAATTGTTCCATATGGGTTGCTACTGGCTTGCCGATGTGGTAAAAAGATCATGCAAGCTCACAGCACATAGCTTGTGTTCTGAATGAAATATTTTGAAATACATCCTCTCCCATAATGGAGCAAATGCTAATTAAACAGCGACAAAAACCCCCACAGAAGTGTTTATTTTGAGCAGTGAAGTTTGGATGAAATTTTCTTTATAAACAAGTTGCAAGACCTGCTCTGTGTTTGGCTTCTTTTGATGATATCTATCAAAAGTTCTTTGAAGTGGAGACTTTTGGATAACACATACTAAGCTTTAATTTAGGTGATCCTGGTTTCTGCCTGATAAGAGGAGCTATTTGTTTCTGTCTAGTGTCGATATTTATAAATTTAACAAGGGAAACAGAGTAAAGCATGAGTACTGCAATGTGTTTCTTGTATTTATTCTTCCTCTGCTTAATCCACAGAGAACAGTCTCTGCTAAGTCACAATACCTTGAGGAAGGATCAGGGCTGTTCCTCACAGTTTCTAAAATGGGATCTGAAAACTAAATGTGTTTTTTAAGAGATTTCCATTACAATGATTCTTTTAGGCATCCACAAGGCAGCAATCATAATCATATTATGATGCACATCAAACAAAGCTGGAATGAACTGAGACTTTACTATAGACATACACTGATAGCACCTGTGAGGAGATTGCAGATTTGCATTGCTTCCGCTGCTGGCACACTCTTGCCACACTCTCCAATAGTTGGACATTTGGTGCAATGTAAAGGTACCCTACCACGATACATGTATAGTTTCTCCATGCAAGGTAGAATCCTGAATGGTCCAGGCCTATGCATTTACATTGGTTTGCTCATAGGGCCACTCACATAGCTGTCAAATGCTTGACCAACATGTGTGTGGATGGACTTATTTGTGGGGATGGAGCTACTCAGCACAACTCCACAATTCTCTAATGCAATGGTGTGGGAGGGCCATCTTAACCCCCTACACTGAGGTAGATTTTCCGATTTTCTAAGTAAGGTTTATAGTTTCCATACTTGCTTTTCTCTCTCCTTTCTCACAGGTAAATCTAAAGGGACCCCTAACCATTAGGTCCAGTCGTGACCGACTCTGGGGTTGTGGTGCTCATCTCGCTTTATTGGCCAAGGGAGCCGGCTTACAGCTTCCGGGTCATGTGAACAGTATGACTAAGCCGCTTCTGGCGAACCAGAGCAGCACACGGAAACGCCGTTTACCTTCCTACCAGAGCAGTACCTATTTATCTACTTGCACTTTGACATGCTTTCGAACTGGTAGGTTGGCAGGAGCTGGGACCGAGCAACAGGAGCTCACCCCATCGCGGGGATTCGAACTGCCAACCTTCTGATCAGCAAATCCTAGGCTCTGTGGTTTAACCCACAGCGCCACCCGCGTCCCTTTCCTCCTTTCTCATAAAACTCTTCAAATGCAATTCTGTCATCAGGGAAATTGTAGGGAACCTTCAGTTCATGAAAATATTTGTGGTTTGGATATCAGGGTGGAGATTTGGACAGGAGTGAGGTGGTAACAAACACCTACAGAGTCCATTATTCTGTGGGGAAGAGCCAAAGACGCCACCAAATCAGTCACCGTATAATCAATCCAGACAGAAGAAGTAGAAACATAGGCAAGGTATGTAGTGGAAACGTTAGTTTAGATGTGGAAGAGGAAGAAACAATGTATGGGACAGAGGAGCAAGTGGAGAATTAATAATAGTGACATCAGGATTGGCAAGAGTTGCAAAGATTAGATGCTGGCATAAAAGGAGCAGGTAGAATAGAATAAATCTTCAGTAGAGTTCAAAAGCCAACTCTTAGAAATGGACCAGTTCAAGTATTTGACCTTAAGAGTGAGAAGTCAATAGCTCTCTTTTCTTTGGACCAATTTCTGCTGGCTATGTTAATTTGTTGTCAATTTCAGTTTCTTATTTTTCCAGTCTTAAGTTCGGTTTGGCACATTTCTGCAACCATTGGTGGCTGGCTACTTTTCTTTTCTTTTCTAAAAAAAGTTCTCATGAATATTTATCAGCATTTTAGCATGTATTTTCCTAAGATACACATTTTTTGCATGCTCTTTTGCCTAGTAAACACGGTTTTGCAAGCAATTTCCCTCAATTTAAAGTATTTTGTATGTTATTTTCGCAGACACATGCATTTTTATGAACACTTTCTTCCCCCATCCCTACGTGTGTATACTGTCAGATTCTCCTCAGTGTTTCCCATGCTGTGGAATGAACTCCCCCTAGAGATCAGGCAGCACCTATGGGGATCATGCTCCACTGGTTTGTAGAAATATACCTATTTGCAAGTGCATTCTTGAGAACTGGTTTTCAGTAGAGTTACACTGCAATTTCTAGATATCTGTTATCTTTCTCTTAAATATATATATATTTATTTGATTATATTGATTTTATATTGTAAGCTGTCTTGCAATTTTACAGTGAAAGATCATCTATAAAAGATATTCTAAAATAAAGTAAGTGAACGCAAGTGTGCTCTTATGTCAGCTAAAGCCAATCCAAAAAAGGATGTCACATTGCCTGTTCAGTATAGCTCTTAAATCCCATACTTTAGTTTAAAACAAAATCTACTGAGGGAAACAGAAGCACTGAGCATGCCAGAGTAACTTGGCCTATCCTGAGGTTAAGCCCACATTTTGAGTCACTGAGCTGAGACGTTAACACCACCAAGTTTGATAGAAAGTTTCTGAAGTTTCATTTTGATTAATACTTAATTTTCCTTCCTATCAGAATTCAAGAGAAGTTCATTTTCTGTTCCTTTAGCCTGGCACCTTGCCAACGGAAGGAGACTGATTTATTTCTTTTATTTCCCCTTTCTTCTGTGGAATGCAAAGAATTCTGAACAGCAGAGATAATCACTGTACATTTGTATGTTAATGTTACCAGGTAATCATCTTGAAAGACTGAATATGATTAACACCTTGAATCATAAACTAAAGGAAATGTACAGCACTTGGCAGGGAGTGAAACATCCAGCACAATGAAAAATCATCTTGCCAGGAAATTGTTTTCCAAACACTGAAAATTATAAGCAATTATCAAGCATTTTACTCGACTGTACTCATAACTCTGTTTTAGTGACACTTTCGCTGAGAATATGCTGTCTCCCTGTGCCACCGCAGCACTCTGATTTTTGGATAAGCACCCTGTCTGTGATTTACGCTGTTTCATCATGTTCCTTTATGCATGTAGCAAAATATCTCCATGGTGTACTTTAAGGGTACAATCAAGGTTGAAGGCACTCTTGTTGCAAGTAAAAGGAAGAGTGTATTCTGGCAATTTTCATCAGCTAAGGTGCTAATAGAAAATTCAGATGCCCTAAAAACAACTCTCTCTCAATCACACTCTTCTGTAAGGCATACCACATCTCTTTTTATTGCTCGTTATGTATTATCCTTGGGAAATGTGTGCAAGGAGGAGATCTCAGAGCAGAAACAAATTAGTCCAGTCAACTTTGTGAATCAAAACAGGTATGCCTTCAATTGAAGGGATCTGCTGAATTTGGCTGTGTTGGAAACCTGGTTGTCAGAACTTTTTTGCACACATGAGCACACAATGGCCCATCAGTAGCTGGGATCAAACTTGGCTGCCTAAGGGACAGGAAAGATGGTACCCTCTCCCATTGTATGTGCAAAAGCCAGCTGGAAGCTGAATCTTACTTCTGTTGGGATACTGCCAGGGAGACAGAAGCCATCATGCCCCCACGCTGTCTCCGGACGTCCATCGACCTCCCATAGAAATGCAGTATCAATCAATTAGCGACATGAGCTCCAGAAATATCTTGCCACATTCCAGAGCTAATGCACGCTATATCAGCAGATAATGCACAGTGAAAGATGCACGCAGGTGAGCATATTTACAAGTTTATTCAGCGTTGGTCAGAACAAAGAAAAAACATGACTGCCTGCTTCAGTGTCTCAGACACAGAGAGGAAATGAAAGCATAGAAACAACAGAAACATCCTGTGAACAGGAAATACGCAGGCTGTGACACAAACATCCTGCTCCCTTTTAAGGTGGAACGGAAATATCCTAACAACTTCAACATGGGGGATGCCACAGCATCTGACATGTCATTCTGTCTAAAGGTAGGATTGGCCATAGCATGCAATGAAACTTTGGGATGTTAAGACCACTTAATGTGAACTGGATACTCCCAAATACTTAGCATACAGTATATCCTACCTTAAAAGAACAGGACAGCACTTCAAATATATGCAAATTCTCTATCCCCTAGTACAGTGGTTCTCAACCCGTGGGCCCCAGATGTTGTTGGACTACAACTCCCATCATCCCTGAGCTCTGGCCTTGCTAGCTAGGGGGTGATGGGAGTTGGAGTTCAACAACATCTGGGGACCCACAGGTTGAGAAAGGCTGCCCTAGTAGAATATTCAGTTTGTGAGCATCATGTCCTCAGTTCACAATCACCAAGCTAGAGATGCTTTCAAGATGAGATCCTCTAAGAGCTGCTAAATATTACCACAGAGGGTGAGGGGTGGGCCATAGTGGCATGATATATTCTGCTAAGAGCAATAGATACGCATACTCAGTTCACTGAGAAGCAGCAGAAGCAAACTTTTCAAGCCTCTTCATCATGGTTGTCACACCTCCAGTGGCCATAGGGGTGAGGTAGGAATCTGTCAGATTTGGATTCCAAAGCAGACTCACCCAATTCTATCCAGGAGGATCATGACCTGGATCAGATCATGGGGCCACTTCAGAAAACATATTCCTGTGGATCCAAGGCAGTTCTAGGGCTGTGGCAGTACCTCTGTTGTAGTGTAAACTATCTTGCCTTTTAGAATGTTCAAAACAGGTCATCCAGCTGCTTGCAGCATATGGGGATCATTGCCATCACAATATTTGAATACAATATAGCAAGTCCCCTTGGGAGCAATGAGATTTGATGATGTTTTGTTGATCTTGGGGGGTAATGCATGGCATATGTACAACTGTCCCCTGTCTTTATGTGGTCCATTCCTAAGCATTTTCCAAATTGGGAAGGCTGTGAGAGTGCATATGAACACCTGGTTCTTCACCTGACTATTAGTTAAGGAGTATTTCATTGCTGTTATTGTTTTTTCTTTGTATTGATTTATCAGAATTTCTATAGAATTTAATCATCTAAACCTCTAAGCACCTTATATAAATTATACAGGGAACAAGCATTTCACACATGACCAAGGACTTTGCGACTGCAGACGCACATGCCACTTTCAACCCTGGAAGGGGGTGGAGCAGGCTCATGCTGATGTGTACAATGACCCAGAAAGCAACCCTCACGCAAACGGGGAGTTGCCTTTACATTAAAATTATGGATAGACTCAGAGGTTAGAAACAAGTCAGCATGGCTCAGTCTCAGAATGCATTTATGCTGTGCTTCAACAAATACATAGTAATGCTGTAAATGGGGGAAACCCAGTCCTATGGGTGGGGTATAAATATATTATTATTATTATTATTATTATTATTATTATTATTATTATTATTATTCCCATTGGCTACTGGAAAACCAAATCCAGCTATATTTGTAATGATCACTCCCTGTGATCATTACAGCTGGAAAAAGGTGCACTTTAAAAAAATAAATCAATGGAATTATTTGCTATAGCAGGGTCTTCCTCCCTCTCTTTAATGGGAACAGGAAATCTGTAAAAATGAAAAAACCTGAGCAGCATGATGCTGTCTCCATCTCCCTCTTCAAAGGGGAAATTCAAAGTATGACTTGTACCACTAAGCTCCATCATAAAAACTGCATTTGGTGCAGAAGTCCTTTTTGCAGAATGAGAAGAAAACTGAAGATATGACAAGTAAAATACATGCTATTGATGTCAGAGTTTGTGATGTTGAAAACTTTCCCACTGCTATACCTCTCTGAAAGTGAGAAGTTCATAAAAAATTAGAGCAGTCAGATATAAAGAGAAAAACGAGATGGAGATATGCAATTTAGCTTTGTATTGTTTCATAGTCACACTGCTGGTATTGCTACTGCCCTCGGCAGCTTGGATTCCTTAATGATTCACTCCTTCCTCATATGCCATCTATGTGCCTCATATGCCACTACATCATGAGTAGCCTCTGCAAGATCTGCTTTGCCAGCATTCCCCCATGAGCAGCTGGTTACCAGAGAGTTCAGTCCTGCTGGGTGTTGCTTCATGAGCATATTCCCTACTGGGAAGCATTGGCAAAACAGACCTTACAGAGGCTGCCTGTCTTTCCTGTCTCCTGCCACCCAACTGCCATGTCCTTTGACAGCCTTAGATCATTCTGGACTGGACAAGGTAACTGTTACGTGGATTTGTAGGTGGTTGACTAAATCCAAAGATTGCTCACTAACGGTTCCTCATCATCCTGGAAAAAAGTGACAAGTGAGGTGCCATAGGGTTCTGTCCTGGGTCTGCTGTTGTTCAATGTCTTATAAATGACTTGGATGAAGGAATTGGGGGATGTTCATTCAGTTTGCAGATGACACCAAACTGGGAGGTTTAGCCAATGCAGCAGAAAACAGGAATCTGGATTCAAGATGACCTTAACAATTTGGAGAACTTGGCCCAAACTAACAGAATGAGTTTCAGGGAAGACAAATGTAGGGTTCTGCATTTAGGCAGGAATAACCAGCTGCTCAAATATAAGATGGAGGACACCTGGCTTGTCAGTAGTACGTGGGAAAAGGATCTAGGGGTCTTAGTAGACCACAAACTGGACATGAGTCAATGGCGTGATGCATGGGGGGGGGGAGGGACTAATGCTATTCTAGATTGCATCAACAGAAATATAGTGTCCTGATCAAGGCAAATAATAGTACCACTCTATTCTGCCTTGGTCAGACCACACCTGGAATACTGTTTCCAGTTCTGGGTGCCACAATTTAAGAAGGATATTGACAAGGTGGAGCATTTGCAGAGGAGGGCAACCAAGATTATCAAGGCTTATGAAAACCAAGCCTTATGAGGAACAGTCGAGGGAGTTGGATATGTTTAGCCTGGATAAGAGGAAACTGAGAGGAAATATGATAGCCATGTTTAAATAACTAAAAGGCTGTCACATGAAAGATGTATCAAGCTTGTTTTCTCTTGCTCCAAGCGTAGGACTCGAACCAATGGATTCAAGTTACAAGAAAGAAGATTCTGACTTAACATTAGGAAGAACTTTCTGATGGTAAGAGCTGCATGGCAGTTGAACAGACACCCTCAGGTGGCAGCGGATTCTCCTTCCTTGGAGATTTTTAAAAAGAGGCTGGATAACTATCTGTCATATATGCTTTAGTTGAGATTCTGTATTGCAAGGGTTTGGACTATATGACCCTTGGGATCCCTTCCAACTCTGCAATTCTATGATTCTGTGACCCAATCCAGTCAAAGCCCAGTTCAGTTCGGTATCTAGGCTTCACCCAGATTGGTTGCACAGTCCTAGTTACTGCATAATTACATTTGCCAGAAATCCTAGAAGTCAATATTTGGACTTCCTGTCTGTGGCTAAAGTTAAAGTGTATATCACATATCTGTATATGTGGAATTCTGTATGTTTAAACCAAAATAAGATTGTTAAGTCTGTATCAACACATTTCTTGCTGTGTCAGTTGAGGCATATAGTTGAAGTGATGACTGATGGAAGGACAGTCAGAATGCAAGGCTAGGGGACTTCATGGGGTATAGACATCTGTCATCAACAATATTAATTTAATTAACTGAATTATATTTCTGCCCAGTAAAATTGAGGAAGAACTGAAATTATAATATTCTAAAAATGTGTTTTAGTAATCACACTTATATTATGCAAGTGGAGTGTAAGAAATGCTACTTTTAATTTAAAATAAACCCAACTACTGTCTGGTGTGTGTGTGTCTAGCAATTTGCAATTATGATCTTCTTGATGAGTTTCCTCCATAAAAAAACAAGAGGTATTATAATTTAAATGGAGTTGTAGATATGGTTGATTTTAATTTGTGACCCAGGGGTCAATAATTATTGGGTGTAATAACCCTGCAGTAATATGACTCTTCATGGCACATTTGTATAATGAGAAATCATAACTAGTTAGAGGAAGTACAATTTTATTTTATTCTTTTGCCTTTGCTATTCACAAATGCTACTATATTGGCTTTAATTTTATAGACCTAAACTTCCAGCAATTGAAATATCCTTTTTTTCCTCAACAAAGCAACAAACAATATTATACGGGAGTTTATACATGTATTTCAGCTCCCAATGCAAAATTGCTTTCAGTTTTTAAAACGATATAAGCTGCCCCCCTTCTCAGCCAAAGATAAGTTGTTGCAAAATTTTAAAATTGGAATGATTTTGTGCTTCCCTAACGTTAATGTGAATTTCAGCTGGATGGTTGAAGCTGGATTCTCAAGAAGTCTGCCTACAATGAAGTGCTATGGATTGTATCCCAGGTTTGTTACATTCAGCATAGACCCCGAAGTAAGACCTGTTGAGTTAAATGCGGGCTTAGTCCCAGGTACAGGGGTTCTAGCTTAGTTATTTGTATTTCCTTCTAGCTAAATTTAAGCAGACAGCAAAATACATCATGTTACATTAAAACGGTAAAAAGAGATAGGTTCATATGCTTCTGTAATGGCTTTAGGGGTTGCTTGTGCGTAAATAGCCGCTGCTCTGGGCTAGGTTGGCTGGTTAAACCATTTCTCGCTGGACAGCCATCCACTCCGTGGCTGTTCAGTCGCTGGCAGAATCCGTCAGTGGGCGTTTCTTAAACCTTTTCCAACATAAAAGTTGTTTGACGCCCAGTCTCCTCCTACTCTTCCTGCATGGAAGTCTTCTGCGCAGGGAGGGCGTGGGTAGCGGAGGACCTGTGCTCTCCCCGCTGGTGTCCAGTGAAGAGTCCCGGAGCCTGCTCTCTGCTTCCCCCATTGGCCCCCCTCTATCCCTGGTGTAGCGCTGATTTTCTTCCCCAACAGGAGACTTGCCTCTCTCCCTGCTTGGCCCCTCTCCAGCATCGTTGTGGGGCCTCGCCTCCTCTTCTAGTTCCGATGGCAGTTCCCTGACAGCTTCAATGGTACCACAAAAAATACCACAAAACAAAAATCCTAAACAAACCAACAGACAGACACTAAAACATTTCTCTGAAATAACTCATTTGTCTTTTCCACTCTGCTTGGCTGTGTGATTTGAAACTGCTTTCTCTGCCAGTTGACTTCATAGGAGGACTCCTCAGGCAATATTTGTATGCAAACAACAACTGGCCATTGGGGTGTTAAAATTATTACTAAATTACTAGTTTTAATTTGTTATCACTTTTATATTCCATCTGTCTTCCACAGAGCTCAGATAATAATATGTATAGATGTCCCCATTCCCCTTCCAGCTTCCACAGTCCTGTGAGGCAGCTAAAGGTGAGAGATTGTGAGTGACTCAATTCACCCAGTGAGCTTTGTGGACAGTTTCATTACATAGTTATATGGTCACTAAATGGACTTGGTTATATCTAGGTAAAGTCAGATGTGGCTGCTGCTTTCTTGCTGGGGAGAGACCAGAAAGTTATTGTTTAGCTTCTTGGTGGCTGTGTCCTCAAAGCCTTCCGTGACAAAGGCTGAGCAGATATTGGAGTCCAAATATCGTTATTCAAAGGCCAGCTTCCTATGTACAGTATCAAATTGGGTCCTGTATGCAGGAAACTTGTGAGTTTGAAGGGAATATGCAACCTTGCAGCAGAAGAATGTGCCAGGGTGGACATTGGTTACTTGATCCCTGATATGCTAGATTTCCACACAAGGATTGTCTTTGTGCCATAGCATTTAAACAAACACTTGTTACCACCGCTACCACTGGAAGTGGTACAATCAAGAAAAAGAATTTATCCACTGGATTCTATTGGCTGGATAAACCAAACCAAGAACCCTAAACAACTGCTCCTGATATCCTCTACCTCTAGGAGTTCCTTAAAATGGGACCATTTCACCAGCAGTAAATATAGCTAGAAGTAACAATTTGGGAGCATGTTTAAATGGTAGAGAAGAGATGGGAAAGAAACTGAATGAGCAGGATGGGACAAGATTGTTGTTACAGATAGAGCACTAACATCTGCCAAACTTGTACCATTTTCTATGAGTCTTTCTAGAGAGCTTTTCATTTCAACGCTGCTCTTGGTTTTAATAACCTATCATTAAAATCCAAGCTGCTTTGTTGATTAGTTCCATAGATTATATAATATGGGGTATACCACCTTTCCAAAGTTCGCTGTATACATAGAAGGAATACTCTCCCCACAAATTGCTTTCTGCCAAAAATCCTACAGTAGTTTGCTAAGTACTGCAGAAAACCCAGTCATTAAGTGCAACAATCTATTTATCAGAATATAAACACTGTTATACAGCTGTGCCAATGTGTTAAGAACATTAATAGGGTTTATTTACTGAGCGAGGCAGACGCTGCTCCTGCAGCAAAACTAAAGCAACCACAAATGTGTAAAAGAATAATTACTCAGGGAATGAGATGATAAAACTGTTTACACCCCACCTCTCCCGGCCACCATTCAACATTATTTCTGAGAGTCTGTTCCCTGGTTGTTCTTGGTTAGCTGAGTTCAGGCTTAGTTATTCAAAGCATGTTTCAATTTATCTAAATAGCTGGGTGTAAGCAGACAGCAAAATGTCTTATGTTTAAGTAATATTTTTCAACAGGGCTCACATGCTTCAACGGTGAAGTAGGATATCAATACTTAACATAAATAATGTAAAAGTACAGAAAACTAATGGGAATTCAATTTGATTAAATCTCTTGGCTGTGACAAAAAGCAGGGAGAAAGTTGCGCAGTTCATAACCTGCAACATAGTAGTTCTTCAAAATGATCAAGCTGCCTTCTTTAACTAAGTCAACATGTCTTAGCTACCCCAGTTACAGTGATACCTCGGTTCTTGAACGAAATCTGTTTCAGGAGCCTGTTTGGCTTCTGAAACATTCGAAAACGGAGGCATGGCTTCCCATTGGTTGCAAGAGCTTCTTGCACTCAGCGGATGCTTCATTGCATGTTCAGGTTTCTAAAAACATTCAAAAACAGAAGCATTTACTTTTGGGTTTTCAGCGTTTGAGAACCGAAATGTATGACAACAGAGGTGTTCTGGAACCGAGGTTCCACTGTATCTGCATGAATCTCTTATCTGATTATTGTTCTGTTAAGGAAGTGACTTTAACAATTTCAGGTTCCTTGGAAGGAGGGACTGGAAAGGCTAAATGTAGGCTTGCCATATGTCAGGAAAATCCTGACATGTCCTGGTTTTCGGGTGTAAAAAGGACTTTTGGGGGGGGGGGATTTTGCCAAATCGGCAAAATGTCAGGGAAAACCGGATGTACGGTAACGTGATGGGAAAAGCAGCAGAAACAGCTCCAAAGCTTAAAATCACTATTTATGGCAACCCTAGCTAAATGTAAAGACTGTGATTAGTGGGAGGGACAGTATGCTAAAATGTGACATTGGGACTTTGATTAACTTGAACAATGTATATTCAATATTCAACTTAGCACAATGACTGTGGGAGAAAGAGGCTGTGTACAAGCGCTGAACCAAAATGGAGGGTGCATTTTGTGATTTTCTACCCTTGTAAAGATCAAACATATCCATTCTTAAAGAAATCAGCCCTGAGTGCTCACTGGAAGGACAGATCCTGAAGCTGAGGCTCCAATACTTTGGCCACCTCATGAGAAGAGAAGACTCCCTGGAAAAGACCCTGATGTTGGGAAAGATGGAGGGCAGAAGAAGAAGGGGACGAGAGAGGACGAGATGGTTGGACAGTGTTCTTGAAGCTACAAATATGAGTCTGACCAAACTGCGGGAGGCCTGCCGTGTTCTGGTCCATGGGGTCACGAAGAGTCGGACACGACTAAATGACTAAACAACAACAACCCTTGTAAAGCATTCTCCCTTCTGCAAAACTTCTCACAAGGTTAGATTACTGCAGCATGTTATACATGGGACTTTGGCTGAAGACAGTTTGGAAACTTCAGCTGGTGCAGAATTCAGCAATTAGGAGTTTACCAGGGCAGGTAAGTATATTACACTAATCCTGCCCCGATTGTACTGGTTCCTGATTAGTTTCCAAGCTCAATTCAAAGTGCTGGTTTTGACCTATAAAGTCTTAAATGACTCAGGACTGCAATATTGTTTTGGTTTGTTACTGTGGTGTGCGTTTTTGGTGTATTTAGATTATAAAGCATCCTGTGAACCTTGGATGAAGTATGGTATAGAAATTTAAGAAATGAAATAAAAATAAAATAGATAAGGAGGTAGGAAAGACTTATTTTATGTGAGGAGATCTCGGGATCAAAGCCTAAATGTTTAGGAAACTTACAAATCCTGTCAATCCCTGTGCCCAAGACGCATGAGGCATGCCCAGATCAGCTAGAACAGGAATGAAGAATTCCAAGCCAGAAGGCCAAATGTTACCTTCCAAGGTTCACTGTCTGACCTCAGCTTATACCCCATCACTCACAATGTTTCACCCTGTCCTTGAGTGTTTGAGCCTGGCTATGGTGGGACACGGGCTTGCCGATCAGAAGGTCAGCAGTTCGAATCCTTGCGATGGGTGAGCTCCCGTTGCTCAGTCCCTGCTCCTGCCAACCTAGCAGTTCGAAAGCACATCAAAGTGCAAGTAGATAGGTATCACTCCGGTGGGAAGGTAAACGGCATTTCTGTGTGCTGCTCTGGTTCGCCAGAAGCGGCTTCGTCATGCTGGCCATATGACCCGGAAGCTGTACGCCGGCTCTCTTTGCCAATAAAGCGAGATGAGTGCCACAACCCCAGAGTCATCTGTGACTGGACCTAATGGTCAGGGGTCCCTTTACCTTTATGCCTGGCTGGAATATGCCCCTGAACTCTGATCATTCCTTTTGATTGTCTGAATAGAGGATAGCGAGAGGCGTGTGAGTGTGTGCAGAAACTAGCCCACGGCACAAAGCAGATAGGACAATGACTGTAAAATTTACATTCCGTTCCCTTTTGCCTCTAGGCCCACTCTCAACCCCCCCCCCCACGTGCTGCCAAGGCTGGGCCTGAAACAGGTTCCTCCTGCATCTTCTAGAGCAGTGAATGAAGGAGAAGAAATGATAAGGTACTCTTTCATACTCTTGCATTTTCAACTTCATAAATTTTTTTTTTATTCTATTTAAGGAATCCAGATCAGTGGGTGGATTTTTCTTTTGGGGACAGAAAAATAGGATTTTGAGAACACTACTATTGTTCCAGGAATCTGTCATAAAATCGTAGAACTGTAGAGTTGGAAGAGGCTCAGAGGGTCATCTAGTCTAACACCTGCAATGCTGGAATCTCAGCTAAAGCATCCGTAACAGTTGGCCATCCAGCCTCTGCTCAAAAACCTCCAAGGAAGGAGAGTCCACAACCTGGTGAGGAAGTCTGTTCCACTGTTGAACAGCTCTTACCACCAGGAAGTTCTTCCTGATGTTTAGTTGGAATCTCCTTTCTTGTCCTTCCATACCAGCATAGTATTTGCATGTAAAAAGCTCTTGAATAATCAAGAGCTGAGCCTAGGGGCAAATTGTGGGTAGTTCCGAAGTTGCTCATTTTGGGCAAAAGAGTTAATTCCCCTCCAAAAGCAAACCATTATTACAAACCATGGCACATGCCTGTTAATAACAGCATCTGAAATTTGCTCATGGGGCCAAAAATCTTTGTAAAGAAGCACTGGATTTCTATCAGTATTCTAGTATATAGGATTCCCTTGGAGAACACAGTTTTGATAAAGTGCCTTCTGAAATGCTTCCTCCCACCCCCAAACCTAAACTTCACACGCAACTTCCTAGAAAGATGAGATATAAATATTCCTACATTGTGAGGCTTTTCATTATTGCAGGAAAACTTCCAAGCAACTGTCCGTCAACTCTACTCCAATTAAGTCCAACAAGCTTGAACTCCATTTATCTGCTGCTTAAGTGAATGCTTTGCCATAGATAATAGACTAATTGGATGGTTACTAACCAGGACTCTTCCTTGCTTGTATTTGAGAAGACATACTTCCTGACATAAATGAGTTTAGGTTAGTATCATTAGCCCTGAAGCCTCAAAGGTTAAGATTCCAGGGACACATCCCTCCCCTCTTTTCCCCAGTCCTCAGTAGATTTACTTGCTCACTACATAGGTGGATAGATAGATAGTTAGATGATTGATTGATAGCTAGAAAGCTAGAAAGCTAGAAAGCTAGAAAGCTAGAAAGCTAGAAAGCTAGAAAGCTAGAAAGCTAGAAAGCTAGAAAAATAGAAAAATAGAAAAATAGATAGATAGAGAATACACAGTTCATGACAGATTCCTTAGACTGAGCTCTTCTCTGATTCTCACAGTGTCCCTTTGTTCTCCTCCCTCCAGCTAAAATTAGGCTTGAAAGAAATATTCCATTGTACCCAATGAAGTAGGTTGTGGTGTGTGCTTAGTTGTGTGTGTGGTGCCCATGAGCCTAAAAAGGTTGGTGGCAACCGTCGTAGACACACCTCTAAAAGGTTTGTCTTCTATGGGTCATACCAGATGTGATAGAGCCCTTGTTCACAATATAGGGTGCAGAATTTTAAGAGTTCCTTTCCGCACACCCATTGTTAACACCACCTGCCTTGCAAAGTCGATCAAACTCAAGAAACATCCTGTTCCAGGAAGAGAAGGGAAGGTATATCTCAAAGACTGGAGTCAAAGATTTTTAGGGTGTTTAAAATTGTTCAGTGTTGAAAAGCAGTAATGCTCACAATCAGAAAAACGTTCAAATACTGATCAGAATATGGATATAATTCTGTTATATCCACAGTCCACAGTGATGGGAGCCAACTTGAATAAAATATTTGGGTGGGGGTTGGGGAGGAAGCTAAGTCCTGTCCCTGATCCTATCCACCTTAGGCTTGGTTTTTTCACTAACCCTCAATCACCTCCAGCGACTTCACCTGCTCTTTAGCAGTGCCACACACCCATTGCACAGGGCACAGAATCCCGTTCAGGTTCTTCACTCTACACCACGAGGCCTGGCCCACTGCCCAACACCCCTGCCAACAGGCAATGCTGCACTGAGAGCAGCAGGAAAGGCATGCGGCACCAGGCAAGCTAAGGGCCATGGCTGCCGCCACTGCACGCCACAGTTGCACTCAATTATGTGTTCTTGCACAGAGACCGGCACCTGTGAGGATCTGGCCATAAGCAGTTCTCAGAGAGTGCTCCCTGTAGCACAGATAGGAGCAATAAAAAGTTCTGGGTGGGAGAGGGTTGCTTGTGGCCTCTAGCTTGTCTACTCCTCTTTCCTCCCCATGGGCCCATGTGGGATCCAGAGACATTTTGGAGAAAGGTCAAGGTGTCCCTAAATGCCCACATGCCACTTTCCAGTCACTTCAGCACCATCCATGGTTAAAAAGGCAATCCTAAAAAAAATATCACCTGGGCATCCACCGGTGAGACACAAAAATTATTAATTTTTTTTTTTGCAGTGGGAGGGGGCAAAGTTGTTGAGGTTTTGGCCAACGTCAAAAAATACTGATGTTTTTGAGCTATTTTTAAGGAACATTGGCAAGAACGACACATATGGATTGCCATACGTCTGGACATTTTGCTGGTTTTTCTCCGGATACTATTATTCTGGGTTTGTCCTACCGTTGCCATAGTGCCACATTGGGAAATCCAGCTATAAGCTGATTTGAGTGGCCATTTTGCCTAGAAAACACACACACACACAATGTTGTTGGCTGTGTCCCTAATACATTTCTCTTGAATTTCGCAGTCAGAGTGCAGAAAAACAATGCGAGAAATATGCATGTATATGAATGCTGTTTGAAGATGCACAACGCGGTGTGACTTTAAATGAAACTATGGATGAAACATCAGGGCTTAGATTGAAACATTTAAAAGTAGGCCATGCTGGAAATAGACACACTACATGGTACTGAGCAAATTTGCAAATTCCACTGTGCTGCAGAGCTGAGGGAGAGAGAGGAAGGAAGCAGCGGTTATTCTATCACTGCTGCTCTTCCACAACTGTCACCTAGCGGCGGTTTTCCTCCACTCACATTCGAGGTGTCTCTCCCAGTTTGTTTTCTCATCACCCTAAGCTCTGGAGTATACCAGGGAACCAAATGGGCTACACAAAAGTGGGAGAGGGTGCTCATGGGTGATTGTATCAATGGCCCGAGCCATCAGGATATTCCAGAGGTCAGCCAGGGCAAGTCATATCAGCTAGAAAATCCTCCAGCGCCATTGGACCCATCAGACTCTGAGGGCAGATCATCCTAATAGGTCCTCTGCTTCCACAAAGGTGCTGGAAGCCTAAATCTCAACAGGAAGTGATTTGACTACAGTGGTACCTTGGGTTACATACGCTTCAGGTTACATACGCTTCAGGTTACAGCCTCAACTAACCCAGAGATAGTGCTTCAGGTTAAGAACTTTGCTTCAGGATGAGAACAGAAATTGTGCTCTGGCAGCGCAGCAGCAGCGGGAGGCCCCATTAGCTAAAGTGGTGCTTCAGGTTAAGTTTCAGGTTAAGCACGGACCTCCGGAACGAATTAAGTACTTAACCTGAGGTACCACTGTATGACAATAGCCCCTGCTTTCAGAACACCCTCTTCCTGCCCAGTCAAGAAAGCAAGGTCCACAGTGTGGCCTGCCAAATGTCTTGGCCAACAAAGTTCTGAGCCACCCCAGAACCAGGCACCTCAGCATGGTTGTTAAAGTCCCTCCAAACCAGCATTCTGGGAGTCCTCAGCACCACTCCATCAGTGAGTCTCTCCCCCCCACTCTTGAATTATATGGGACGTGGCATATTGGAATGGTATACATTGGTCATCAAATGGTTTGGTTAGCTTGGTGAATTGTTTGATTGATTTGTATATATTTGCATATTGTATATATTTGTATACTGTACATGGATCCAACCTGCTGCCTGTAGTTTTGGACTCTCCTTGGAGAGGAGACTCCAGTGGCTGCCATGATAAGTTCCCAGACTTCAAAATTGACCACTATGCCTATGTCTATTGTTCTTATGCCGTGAAGAAGCAGAAGTTAGATCATGGTATAATTGTCCATATCAATGCCTGCAGCCAAATTATCCTGTATTAACAACTTCAGATTGAAGTTCAGGGGAAAAGTCTCAATGTGTCAGAAGGAGACAGCTAAAATAGAGTAATAAAAATGATTTAGAGGGACATTTTACTGCCTCTGTAGTCCAAAAGGTGGAGATTTGGTTGCTTTGGAAGCCTTTTTCTATGTCTCCTTTGCTATTGGGGAAGAGTCTGATCTTGCTTCTTAGGATCCAACTTGAAGATTTAACTGTATGTAACACAGACTGTGGTGAACTCTGCTCAATAGATCTGATTATTCAGAAATGCTGGAGAGGCATCTATTCAAGGCAATGGAAGTATAATCAGAAATCTCAGGTGATATTAAAATGCACTGCCAGTACATGCAGACAAAATACCAATTCAATCTTGTCCTTAAGCAAATGCATTTTGGTAAATGAGAAACAACATTCTTTCTGAATAAGGGTCCTTTATGTCCTGATCATCAACTTGTTTTAGAACAAGTGTCCTTTACGCCCTTATTGTCAGAGGTTTAAACAACCAGATGATCAGGAATGTAATGTAAAATACTTCCTCAGCACCACTTCAGTACCCAGCTGATGATTTGTGTAGGTCGATCATGATCAGTACCCAGCTGGCAATGAGATGTTTTAAGCTGTTCCTCAATACTAGTATCAAGCCGCTGGTTCCAAAATTCTGATAGCTGCTACAAATCTCAGCTCCCATTTGCAATAAGAATGTCTTCACTAGGCACCAAAGCATCATCGCACTAGGCACCTGTTTATTTTCAGCTGGTAATTGATTCCAGAGAGCTGGAGCTGCAAAACTAAAAGCCAAGCTAAGCACACCTCTTGGGCATATCGTACTCTCAGCAGTGCCCCATCATGCAGAGTTTACAATCATGTGAAACATCTACACATTGAGGTTTTCATTTCCACACCTATATGGGCCATGCACGGACATAGGAGAATTGAACTCATGACAGGAGAGGAGGGTGTTATATGCTGCCCTCCACATGTGATTGTCCTGCACAGAGCTGGCATTGTGAATTTTAGCTTTATAAGTGGCACTTTCTTCAGGGGAATTCAATGTTCCTATATTTTAATATGGTGTTATCAGTGCTCAGCCTCAACTACTATTTCCCAAGTTGACAAAGGAGAGGCACTGCAACTTAGGAGAAGTTTTTACCAGGCTTGAATTAATGTTTGGATTGCTGCTGAGCTCATCTACCACCTTTCTCAAAACTATCCTGCCTTGCAGAAGAACAAAGGTACCTATTGAACATAAAATTCTGGAGTTTTCATTTTTCGCATATATGTTCCACAAAGCTTCCCCTGCCAAGTATATTTGAAATGCCTACAATTCAGAAGCTTTCCTCCTGTGCTTTGTACTGTGACATGATGATAATGATGGATAAGATGCACCAGTGCATTTCCCGGCATTGCAAAATGAAGATTACTCCCTTTTCTACTAATGTAACTTTGACTTAAACATTATGTAGTGGCTTCACATTTCCCCAAGCATTGATTTAATTGTAGATAGAGTCTATGTTAATGTGGTCTATGTAAATCCACTACATATTTCACGTTTTTCGTAGTTCACATATTTTAATTTCCCCCTTAAACTATACATTTATAATTTTATTTTACAAGTGGGACCTGCATGCCTTGTTCTTCTTTTGGCATGTTTGTGAGTTTGTTATTAGTATACAGCATGGATGGAAAACCTGTGGCCTCCAGATGTTGGACTCCCATTGTCCCCACATGGTATTTGTTGTGTCAAACATCTGCAGAGTCAGTTTCTCAGTGCTTGGTATATGGGGTGCTATTATCTTCTGCCCATTTGTGATCTTTGAGTTTTTAGGTATTGCAGGAACAAATGTGTCTAGCTCAATTGGTATCTCAAAATAGAGCCTGTACAATTTTTTTTGGGGGGGGGGAGAACAGAGATGAAACCGCGTATCATCCTAATAAAAGTTTGCACAAATTGGACCTCATATGCAACTTCTCAGTTAATTTAATGGACAGTTCCTGGATTGCTTCCTAAGTCATTAGCAAAACCCAAGTACAAAATGTTACTTAATTCCACCCACTACCAAAAAAAGAGGCAATGATGAGAAAATTATGCTTCTCCAAAAAGTACTTTTCTATGTCATGATGTATTGTTCCCTGATTAAGTGAAGAAAGCCTCAACAAAGACTCCTAAATTAGATATTGGTTATCCTCCAGGGTAGAAGGTTTTCTAAGCAGAAGGAAATATTGATCCTTTGCCTGGCTTAAAGTCCATGAATATAGAGTGCAATCCATTATCAGGGAAAGCAAAAACCATTAAACTCCTCAAGCATTCAATTAGACTATTACTTTATCTGCCTTAATTGATGCTGCTAATAGTATCATATATAATTGTTCCATACAGGCAGAAAACGTGCTTGTTAATGACTGTTAGCTAATTCACACTGTGACATTTAAGCAATAGCAGCAGCCCTGTACACAAGTTCGTGATCAATGTGCGACTCGTCACCTTAGCTGTGCACTATGCTAATCTAAAATAGTTCTTGTTTGTTTAAACCCAGAATCTAATGTATAGCAGCCAATTTGCATCACAATGGGAGATGCTCTGGGAGGGACATTCAGCTGCTTGTTGACCACAGCATTATCCTGATTAGTTATGCTATCCTAGCTTTGGCAAGAATTTGCACTTACAGAAAGTATATGATGGCTGTGCTGCTACCAAGGTTTAAATCTGCTTAGTAATTAGAGCCAGGGTGTGTGTTGCTTTACAGAACATGCATCAGCAGAAATAAGAGTGGAGAACACATTGGTTTGTGTTAAGGGCGGGGAACCCTTTTCAGCTGTGTATGTGTGCACTGGATGCACAGGTATGTGTTGATAGCCAAAATTACCTCCCATGCTCACTCCTCTAACTGAGATCATTTCATATAAACCGTCTTGGCACCCTTGTTAGAATTCCTGCTCCATGATTGCAGTAATGGGATTTTTGTCTATCACATGACGGTATATGTTTTGACTCCACAAAGTGGGAAGTGATGGAGACAGGATGTTTGTGTTACAGTGTTCCCTGAAGTGGGACTATTGTCCTTTGTTCTTTTTCTCTTTGCTGTCTGATGCTAGAGAGAGAGGGAGCCATGTTGCAGTGCTCCGTGTGTGTTTATATGTAAATAAAGTAGATTAGCCAAAATGCTGAGTTGCTGAGGTCTGTTACGCAAGTTGCGAAGACTCTGCAGATCCCTAAGTGTGCCGATGTCTTTTGCTGTGATGTTCAGGCAGAAGAAAGCTTTTGAAGCTCCCGAACGATTGACCAGGAGGGAGGGAACATGCCAGTCGGTCATGTGTCTCTGCCAGTGTCCTACTCAAGAGTAGGACGAGCTGCTGACAACACTTATATGTTTTAAGACTCTGGGCTTAATGGTCTTATGGGCGTGCACTCTTTAGATAGTAATGCACACTATTTCACTTACTTCAAAATGTAGTATACCAGCCTTCCTGCATTTAGAGGCTCTCCTACTGAGCTAAAATAGTACTCCTACTGAGTGGGCCTAGACTTCAACTCCAAAGTCCTGCCTTGATGGTACCAGTGCAAAGGTAGCCAACATGCTGCTCTCCAGATGTTGTCCTATCAGCCTCAGCCACCATGGTGAATGGTCAGGCATGATGGGAGTTGTGGTTCAGCAACATCTGGAGGGTACCATGTTGACTACTCCTGCACCAGTGTTTGTTACTTCTGGTAATACTGGGATATGAGGAGTTGCATAAGGGGAGCATTTAGTAATTTGAATTGCATAATGTTGGCATTTGGAAATAAACTGTAGGTATTCTTTGTTGGGAGTGTTGGGAGTGTAGCACCGTGCGTGATCCCGCAAAGGGCACCCACAATGTAAAGTGTGAGTGCTCATTTTGCATGTAATTAGCAATTCTGTTTATAAATCTTTGTAGCGTTTGTTGCATTGTCAAAACTAGGTAAAGAAATGTTCAACTGACAAAGAAGTCCTGAAAACCAAAACTGCATATAAGATGTAAATGTCAGGGGGGGTATTTAGTTTCATCTGAAGACTCTCCTCCTCCCCAGCCTTTGCTAATCTAAAGAAATTTGAAATCCTGTAGTTTAATGAATATCCTATATGTACTGAACTTCATATTCTTTATGCGTGTGATTGTGACAAAACAGTTTCTTTGGGAAAGAAAAAGAGTAGGATGTTCAGTCAAAGATAAGATGGTAACAATAACTTTAAAGAATGCTGTTCTGTTAAACATAAAAGGGCATTTACAAAGTTTCCATTGAGATGTTAGCGCACAAAACCCAATGAGGCAAGACATTAACAAAGGCATGGCTCCAAACTTTTCCATCGTTTGCTGTACTTTTTGAACCATCATCACTAAAATTAGACTACATTCTCCACCTACTATAAATATTCTCACTGACTCATGCCACATAAATCCTTAGCTCTGAAGCTATGTTCAGGGCATCTCAATTATTTTCCCTTCCAGTATGGAAAGTTTCCAGTGTGTTGAAGTGTTATGGAAGAAATAAAAGTTCCCAAAATTGTAAGTGTGAATAAAAGACAGCTTTTTTGGAATGGCCTTCTGTTTGTTCTTGCATCCAAGGAAAAAGGAAGAGCAAGGATTGCTTTTCAAGGTGCACCAGTTTAGCCCTCGCGTCCCAGATTTTTTCTTAAAGGTAAGTATGCATTTCCATGGGTAATAAAATAAAATCTCACAAGAATGTTCACCTTTGACTCCTCTTAATGTACAGTCTTAACAAAGTATTATCTCATATGCCAAGTCCTAATGTTAGCCCTACATATTATGTAACCCCAAAAGATTTAAATACTATAAATCCATAGCAAATCATTCAGTGCTCATAGATTATATCCAAATGTTTGGGTGCTGCTGGTGCTAATGTAGGGCTTGGACACACATTTGCTTGTACTGTGCCTAGAAAGCATGGATCTGGGCAGTTTTGCCTTTGACCCACCACAGAAGACCCACAGTTTAGCACTAAATTGGAACAAAGAGCAATTTGTGGGAAACCTGATTGCCGTTTATTTCGGTTCAATGTTAAAGTGCAGGTTTTCCCAGGGGAAAGTGTGGATGAGCCCATATAGTGGATGTTTAAAAAAGAAAAAAAAGGAAGAAGGAATGATACAGATAAAATATCATGACCTGGAGGTTCAAGGAAGGTGTTTGAAGTAGCACAGCTATAATAGCTTAACATGAGTCTTCTGTCTTCTCCAGAGATTAGCACTATTTGTGTTGTTCCCCCGTTACTGTGAAACCCTTCTTTGTGTTGTTTCCTATGCCTTCTCCAGCTGAGGAATATTTCTGTAGATTTATTCTTCTGATGAGCAAAGCCTTGTGCATGATCATCCGTGTACAATGAACATCTGGAACAAACGCTGGCTGAATTTGGTAAGGTTGGGTCCTGTGCTGTTTCTATAACATACAGGGTGAGTCCTTTAAGAGTACACATGTTCCACGGGACCTCTTTTAAAAGACTCACCCTGTATAAAGGGTAGGACTGTGCACTGGAGTTGGCCAAGCCAAATCAGGCCTTTTTGGAGGGATTCAAGCTATGGCAGGTTGAGACAGCCACAGATCACTAGGGCTATCAGGAGACTGCAGATCAGGGAGGAAGGAAAGGCAGGCGTTGGTCAGCAAAACTCTGAGAAAAGGCTGAGCTGCATCTTTCTGTAAGAATGTCAGAGCTTGATGCCACCTGATTCTCTTTCCTGTCTGATGCCCTGTCCATGAAGCAGCTCCCTGCAGGATTGATGTTTCTACACAATAGCTGCTGAGTAGAGGCATAGATCCTATAGGATGCATCATGTAGGATCCTGTAGGGCGCCATGTTGTTAGCATCCATCTGTCTCAAGAGAAAATGGAGTATGTTTCTGGGGCTGAATTCAAACCACTGAAGAATCAGAGAGAGGTGACTCATAATTGCCACCTCCTATATTGTTTTTCCTGTGTTAGCAGCACTAAAGTGACCTACGACAAGACACCTCCCACCACCTCGACCTCACTGATGTGGTCCAAAGGAAAACAGAGCAATACATTTGGCACCAGCTTGCCTGCAGGAGTTGCCAGAAGGAGGTGTACAAGATGCTATCCAACTGTCTTAGGGACTCCATTCCGGATTTGTGTAGGGTTTATTCCTTAGCCTTTCCTTCTTCTGAAGATGTCCTGTAAAACAGTGGGTATGGATTTTTACTCAGGGTTTACTCCCGAAACCTTTCTCAAGAATGAGTGTAGCTGCAAGGCAGCAAAGGCTTAGGATCTGTGTTTTCCTTCTCCTAGATCGGTTAGCTTCCCAAGCACCAACTGCCCCTCAATTCCTTCTATGGCACATGCAGTAACCATCTCCTTGGACCCCCTATTGCTCTTGTATGCTGAATCTGCCACAGCCTATGTTCACAGCCAGTCGAAGTCATTCTGGGGTGTGGCCATGCTTACATGCTAACAAGCTTCTATGAGCCACAGATTAAAGTTGAGTGCAGAGTGCAGACTAAACGTGGACAAACTACACCAGAAGTAACATGATGAGTACTATGATTCTCCTAACAACCCATATTCTCCTTCCCCTTTATCTATGTTTAATTAGGAGATTTTATCAGCCTTTTGGCTAAGATCGTGTGTGTGTGTGTGTGTAAAAAACAACAACATTAAAATTAGCTCCTAATTTAGGATCAAATCCAATGTGTAGCATGTGATCCCTGGGTTGGCCCAGGGTCCAATGGCATGATAGGGGCCACAGGGCAGATTAGGGGTGTGTGCAAAGCCCTAATAAAGGGCACATAACAGCATTGCATACCTTCAAGGTTTTTATATTTGAATACAATACAATTCCAGAAATCTCTTCTATAAGCTATGGTAAAATCCTTGTTTCATATGATTACTTATAGACCCCATTAAGAAAGGTTTAGATAATACTCAGTTTCTCATAAACACATAATTTAAAATGTATAGAAAAGTGTGCCCATCCAGCAAAGGAAGTCATTCATTCTTCTTCCATCCTGACCTCCATAAAATTCACCAAACACATCAGTCAGATTATATTCATAGAAACACATGAACAGTCAACTGCTTTTTTCTTTTCTTTTTAAAACTGACTTCCAGACTCAAAACAGGATTATGCTACTATGAAGAAACCAGAGGCCTTTCTCCTGGGCATAGTCAGCCAATTGGTGCCAAAGAAGGATAGAACTTTCTTTATGTATGCTACAACAGCAGCAAGAATACTCATTGCAAAGTATTGGAAGACACAAGATTTACCCACCCTGGAAGAGTGGCAGATGAAGGTGATGGACTATATGGAACTGGCGGAAATGACTGGCAGAATCCGAGACCAGGGAGAAGAGTTGGTGGAAGAAGATTGGAAGAAATTTAAAGACTATCTGCAGAAATATTGTAAAATTAATGAATGTTAAAATGATGCTGGATTGAAATTAAGTGGCATTAGCACCAAGGCCAATAAGACTATGTAAAAATGGACTGATAATGGATGAAAATATACAGTTAGAATATGTTAAGATATAGAGTTAAGATAAATGAAAGAGGGTAAGGATTTGCTGAACTGACTATGTGAACGGGAATACAAAAAAGGGAGGTGTGAGGAGGTCAAGGAAACAAGCAAACGAGCTTAAAGATATGGAAAAAATGGATTTGTTTTTAACTTTTTCTACTTATTTCTTTTTTGTATTTTGTATTTTCCTTTTTTATGTATTTTTGTATTTTTTGTATTGTTTCTTTTTTTTCTTGTCTTCTCTTTACTCTGTTAAATTTTGCCTTTTGTAAAATCTTAATAAATATCTTATAAAAAAATAAAAACAAAACAGGATTATGCTACTGGACTGGAAAATAACTGAAGAACAAATTCTAAAAGTCTCTGTCTATTTTCTAGCTCAGTAAGATCTTTGTTACATAAACTCTAAACTATATAGCATGTAATGTTTGAAAAGCACTTTAGACTTGAACACTAGGTAAGTGTTTTCGCTCTTATATTGCAACAGTCTGGGATGGGGGGGGGGGAGAACCTCAGATAATCAAATGGTGTCACTAAACCGTAAGCATGCAATTATCTTCCCACAGCTATTCTTCTTCTCTCTTTGAGTACTTGGGCAACTGAGTAACTCTCTGGCAAACTCTACATTGAATTTGGAACCTTTTCCAACAATGTGTTGTGACTTCCCTTTGTTTTCTTTTACTTGCTATTTTGTTATGAGTCTCTTTTGTATGACTTTTTGCTCAATTTTTCTTTCTTTCATGCCAGCTGTGTAAATAATAGGTAGTATTCACTTGCATGCTGAACTTAAATTTAAAAGATATCAGTTCATCTTACTATGAAACATATATTGTCAGGATTGTGTTATTTTTGTCTGCATCCCTATAAACACAGAAAAGTAAGCACCACTGGAAAAAACATATATTTTTGCATTGTCTTGCTGTTTCTTTCAGTTGATTAGAACAGTGTCATATACTAGATCTGTGGCCTCCAAACTTTTCTCCCCAAGGACCACTTGAAAATTGCC